>NW_004087003.1:0-42979 GCF_000220395.1 Ichthyophthirius multifiliis
ATTATTATTTATTTTTTTATAATTATAATTTTTATATAAATTATATCTTTAATTTTTTTAAAAAAATATTTTTATATTTTATTTTTTTTAATTAAAATTTTTATTCTTTACTTTTATATAAATTTTATTTTATTTATTATTAGTTTAAATTATTTTTAACCTATATTTTTTTCTATTATTTTTAATATTACTTTTTTTTTTAATTATTTTTTTATTATATTATTTATTTATTTTTTAATTTACTAGTTATTTATCCTATAAATTTATATTTTATATATATTTTTTTTTTTTTAAATTTATACTTTTTAATATCATTATTGATTATTCTTTCCTCTAAATTTTTTTATTATATTAATTTATTTTTATAAAAAAACTACTAAAATGTAAAAAAGTTCTAATATTTTAATACTTAAAAACTCTAATTTTCAATAAAAGAAAAAATTTAAAATTCTTTATTTTTTTATGTTAATTCATTTTTTTCTGATAAAGGTTAATTATTTTATTTTTTTTAAAAAAAATTTATTAATTATTATTATTATAAGATTTCTTATTATTAATTTTATTTCTAATTATTTAAAAATACCTTTTCTATTTACATAGCTCTTTAAGAGTATTTCAAAGTATTTAAGCTTTTTTCTATACAGTAAAAGTCATGACTTATACATGAGATAATGCGTGCAAATATATTTCCTCCAAGGGAATCTTTAAGAATGGGTGTTAATTTTGAATAACGATATGGAGCAAATGCTTTTTTTATTTATTTGAAAGAATATTTATGCAATTACCTAAGGCAAGTAATGATTTATTAATATTATAACCTTCTTAAATCCTTAAATTTTATTTATTTTCGGTGAATCTTTCTGAACCTGTTAAATCAATCAAAGAAAGCTTACTCTAAATTATAATTTATTATGAAATCTTTTGCTATAAAGTGAATGTTATCATAACGTGAGATCGGGATGATTATATATTTAGATTGTTTAAGCTGTTTGTCTTTTTTAATTTGCTTATTTTATTAATTCCAAGACCTCTTACTTTGATTAAGCTTCTTTTTCAATTAAATCAAGTATTTCTACGCCTTCTTTTTGAAAGTCTTCGATTAAAAGAATATTTAAAGAAGGTTCATATTGATTTTTAAATAATAAATCTATAATTTATTCGTTATATATTTCAACATATCTGAATTTTAAATTAAATTTTTAAGCCTTGTGATTCATTATTTCCTATAATGAATAAAATATTAAACCTCCTTCCATATTTTATTACATATTTCCAAACATGGTATAAGTTTTACCTGAACCAGTCATTCCATATACAAAACATGTGCAATTATATCTATTAAATAAATTTGTTTAAATGCTTAATTTTAAAACTTAGTTATATATTGTTTAAGTGGAATCTTCATGGGAAAAAACACCATTAAATTTATAACTCTTATTAAATTATAATGATAAATTTATAAAGTATTCTCTATTGTATTTATTAACATTTTTTACTTTTCATTTTATTATTTTATTGTAAGAGGACGAACTCGAATATAAACTTTTATTGGATATTTTTTTATTTAAATGCAATTTTTTTTAAGGAAAATTTATTAAATTTAGTTTTATTAAAAAATCTAATCTTTATTCACAGAATAGTATGTTAAATTTTTAGGTGGTTAAATTAAATTTTAAATCTAATAACTTTTTTTAATATTCATTTAATTAATTACTTTGAATTTTATTAAAAATAATTAAAAAATTAAATAAATTAAATTAAATTAAAATTTAGTATAATTGATATTTTTTTTATTAAAAATTAATATAATTATATTTTTTTATTAAATAATTATTTATTTATATATATATATATATATATTTATATTTAATTATAATATATTTGTTTTATTCTTAAAACATTATTTTTCTAAAATATCATATTTAATGTTTAAAAATTTAAGTAACAATTTTAAATAAAAAAATATTTTTAAAAATTAAATAAAAAAAAAAATATTCATTCATTTATGATAAGAATTATTATTAACACCAATGTTAAATATTATTTAAATAAATTGCGATAAAAATATTAATATTTCTTTACTCTGAATTCTTCATAAATTACTTATGACTAAATAATTTATTTAATATATATATCTAAAAATTCTTAAAAATAATATATTTTACATAAATTAAGTTAAAATACTATTTTTTGATAACTAAATAAATATATTAATTAAAATTGTTCCGTAATTGATAACTAAAATAATAAAAATATAATATAACATAAACTAATTTTTTATTACATATAAAAGTCGAGAAGATTAATTAACTAATCTTAAATAGCATTAATAATTCTTAAGTTATGATAATAAAAAAAAATCAAAACAAAAGCTAAATATAATTTTTTTAATATAAGGCTTTTATAAATTAAAAAAATATTAATTTGAATTTTAATAAATAAAATATCACTTTTTGTTAAATAATTATAATAATATAAATTTGAAAATAATAATCATTTAGGGCAAATAATATAAATTGAAAATAATAATCATTTAGGGCCATCATTAGATAAAATAATCATTATTTTAATATATTTAGAAAATTAAATTAATCCTTCCGAAACACATATTTTATATTTATAAATATCTCAACTACTACATTATATATCTTACTGAATATAATTTTAAGGACATTTATTCTCAAATAAAATATCTATTTTGACAATCATCACACTTATCTTAATTAATACATTTTTTACAATTATTAATACAATATTCAATCATAATATACAAATCTCTAAGTCCAAAAAATTAATCATTATTTTCTGGAATTTGCTTAATTTAATCTTTCGGCGAATATATTTATATTTATATATAAAAAATCAATCAAACTACCTTTTAATACTCATTTAAAATAAACTCTTTAAATAATTAAACAATTCAAATTGTTTACCATACTTTAAATACTATATCCTAATCTTTCTTACCAATCCCCAAAAAAGGTCGCCCAAAAAGCCAAACTTCATTACACATTTTAAATTATTATTAATTAAATCCTTCCAAAACAATTTCTGCGCTTCCTAATTCTACTTTCGCAAAATGCTATCCAAAAAAAGCTTAAAGTAAATATTCCCCCGTATTTCGGTATTTTAGCATTATCTTTACATAATTTATTAGTAGCTATATAATTATAACGGCATTCCTGCACGTATTTCCCTAATTTTAGCATAATACGCACTCATTATTTTAACAATTAATACAATTCGCATGTGCGAATTTATTTTCCACACACATCTTAATATTATTATTGCTTTAAATAATGAAATCTTTAATTTAATCACACTCATTTAGACATTAATTATTTTTAGCACATCCATTACAATCACAAATATTTTCTTTATTATAATCTAGCAATGGAACACACTAAGGGCAAGTAAAAATATCAGCTTCAGAGGGCTGTAACACAAAACACATGATTTGTGACATGTATCGACCCATAGATATTTTTTATTCCATAACCACGATTATTTTGATTTAAAATAAAAGTAGAATATATTTTAATTCAAAATTTGGGAATCAGTATAAATAATATTTTAAAAAATTACTAATAATAAATTTGAATGATATTTAAAATTCAAAACTATATTAATCTGTTGAACATTTATCAGTTTGACATATCTATAATCCAGCTTAATTATAAATTTTAAAGGTTTAATACATTTTGTTATAAAATATACAAAGGCCTGATTGTTTGAAAATTTAAACTATCTGTAACAAAATATGATAAAATCAAATTATAATGATAATGAATAATGAGGAGGTTGATTTTAGCATTTATTAAGAAATAAAGGGGTATTTAAGAAATACAAAATATATATCATTTTTAAATACTCAATATATTATGTGATTAGGCAAAATATTAAAATTTAATAATAGTATTCCAAAAAGAATCATGATTTCATTCAAATAAGAGATAAACAAATTCATTATAAACTAAAGATTCACATGAATAAACTATAACTTAAATAAATTTAAATATTAATAAAATTGAAATTTTCATATATTTTTTTTTTTAAAATAATTATGTATATTTTATTTATATATATATATATATATATATATATATATATATATATTTCTTTTATTAATTTATATATTTTTTATTTTATATTTATTATTTTAATTTATTCTAAATATAGTCCTTTATAATTTTTTATTTTTTATTTTATTAAATTTTATTATTTAATAATTATTTTATTTTTTTCTTAAATATAAATAATTAAAAAATATTTATTTTTTAAAATATAAAATAAACATTAAGTATTTTAATTTTTTTTTTTATTATAAATAATTTTAATTTTAGACTTATATTAATTTAATAATACTTATATTTAATAATTTTGAAATTAATTTATGATTAAATTTTTATATTAAGATAAATAAGTTAACTTTGAATAAATAAAATGCTAAAATTATTTAATACTATTTTTCTTTCTTTATTCATTATATATCTGATTAATAAAAATAATTATTTAAGCAAGAAATCTAAAAATATTCTCAAAATTTATAAATTAAACAAAAAATTTATATATAACTTGCCTAGAAATATAATTTATATATAACCAAGTATAAATAATCAAATAAAATATTTCCATTATATAAAAAAATAATAATAATAATAAACGAAGTATAACAAAATAAATTAAAGAAAATAATTTATAATTCATATTAAACATTAATAAAATATAGTTATATTAATTATTAAAAATGTAAACCAAAGCTATATTAATTTTATTTAATAAAATTATTAGATATATAAAAAAAATAATTAAAATAAATTTATCAAATTATTATTTATTAAATTATATAAATGTATCAAGGACACCAATCCGATAAAATTTTTAAAATTTTATCACATTTTTAACATTAAACATCTCCTTTTTTAACACACCTTTTGCATTAATAAGAATCATCACAAATAATACATTTATTACCTTACTGAATATAATTTTCAGGACATTAATCTACACATTTATCATCACCCAATGACAACCTATTTTTACAATCAGTACACTATTCTGCACTATTACACTTTCTACAATTAGCTTTACAATATTCAACCACAATATATAAATCTCTGAATCCAACAGATCTTTTTGGAATGAAATCAAGTTCATTATCTGGCATAATTACTTATATAAAAAAATCAATTTACTTCATCGAACTAAACAAACTTCCATCTAATCCTACTTTAATATTAAACTATTTATAATAATTAAACAATTCAGCTTATTTACCATACTGTCCGCAACTCTCAACAGCATTTTTAGTAAATTAAATATTATTATTATAATCACAAACTGTTTTTCCTAAACATGTTTATATTTAAAAATTTGTATCATCAATAGCATAATACCTATATCCAACATTAATCTAATAAAATGCTCTTTTCACCCTTATTCTTTTTCTAATAATCATATTCTAATTTTTCTAGCCAATTCCCACAAAAGGTCCCCCAAGAAGCCAAACTCCATTACACGTTTTAAATTATTATTCATTAAATCCTTCTAAAAAAATTTAAGTCCTTCCTAACTCTCCTTACGCGAAATACTATCCAAAAAAAGCCTAAAGTAAATATTCCCCATATTTTGGTATATTAGCACTATCTATACATAATTTATTAACAACCAGAGAATTATAAGGGCATTCCTGCACACAATTCCCTAAACTTACAAAATAAGGTTCTTAGCATTAAACACACTCATTATTTTAACAATCCAAACAATTTACATCTGCGCATTTATTTTCAACACAAAACCTATTATTGCGGCCCTAAACACGGATCTCTTTAATTTAATCACACTTAGTTAGGCACTAATTATTTTTCACATATCCTTTACATTTACAAATTTTACCTTTAATATGTTTTTTCAATCGAATACCATTAGGGCAAGTCAAACAATCAAATTCCCTGGGACCTTTACATGTAAGACATGATTCATGGCATGTATCGATCGATATATATAAATTTTTGACTCCAAAACCTATATTTAAATTTAATTAATTAAAATCTATTATAAAATTTAAATTAAATTCTGATTATGTATGTGTGATATTTTTATAATATCTATATATCGAATCCTTAAATTTATCATCATATTTTGCATTTAGATTTTTATTTAGGATATTAAATTTTATTTATTTTTGGCATATATTAAATGAATAAAATTAAATTTAAAAAATAGAATCAATAAAAATATTATCTAAAATTACCTATATATTATCTTTTAAAAACTACTAATCGTTGATTTAATAGAAAAATAAATCTAATTATACCGCTAATGAATAATGAGGAGGTATATTTTAATATGTTTTCTTTACATATTTAATATCATTTTAAAATATACCAAATAAATCTTTATCTCTGTATTCTGCAAGTTATGATTCTGAAAAACATCTGAATTAATTTTATTAATTCCAACCTTTAAAAACATCATTATCAAATCTAGGCTAAAAAAATTCTTTTACAAATAATAATTCACGTGATTATATTAAAAGAAGTAAATTTAATATTATTAAAAAATTAAACATTTTTAAAAAGTATAAAAAAATATTTTAAAGATTTATAAAATATTATTATTAATATAAAAGCATTTAATTTAATTATTTATTCATATAAAATTTTATATTTTTTATTATAATAACTATATAATTAAACATTTTTATGATTTATTGTATAATTATTTAATTTTTAGATAAATAATATTATTTTTTTATATATAATATGTTATATTTTTATTATTATTATTTTATATATAATTTAAATTATTATACTTTTTATTTAATTATTCTTAAAGTATAATTTAATATCTTCTCTTATATATTTATAGTATTTTTATATTTGTTAAAATTGTCAATCATCAAAAGTATAAAAAAAATTAAAACTTTAAAATTTTAAATATGTAAACAAAATAAAAATAAATACAAAATATGAAACATGAAATACATCTATTTTAAAATTTTTATTATTTTTAATTTATGAAAAATACAAAATTAATTATATATAGAAAAATATTTGTAATTTATTAATATTATTATTTTTAATTAACAATATATTATTATTATATATTTTTTAATTTTACCTTATTTTATGTATATTTTATATAATTATATTTATCCTTTTTTTTATATTTTTTTAGACAAAAAATTAATTACTCTTTATATATTTTTTATAAATTACTTATATTACATTTTTTTTTTTTTTTTTTTTTTTTAATTTAAATTTTTAACTTTTGTAAATTTCCATTATTTCTAATTATGTTTATTGAAAGCTTTTATAATAATGTTTAACTTATATTTTTTAAACAATAATATTATTTTTTTTTTTAAGAAATAAAAAAAAAAAAATTTTAAAATAATTCTTTATAATATTTTTTGTTAATAAAATAAATATTATATAAGATATTAATATTTTTTTTAGAAATGTAAAATTAATAATGATTAAAAAATAGTATTATATTTATATTATAAATATATATATTACATTTAATTTATTAATTATTTCATAAAAATATAATCTGTTAAATGACTTAAATAAGTGCTTAAAATATATATACTAACTATAAAAAATTCCAGAAGTTTTACAGAAAATAGATCAATTAAAGACATATTTAAATAAAAATTAGTGGAATTTTTCAATGTGAAGTATCTTTTTAAAGAAATGAGATTATTTATATGAGAAGCATATAAATTTTATTACATAAAAAGACATGAAATATATTAATAAATACAGTAAAAAATTTATTTCGTAATGCAAGAATAAAAAATTCTTATAAATGTATTTCTACTATTTTTTACGTTAAATAAAAATTATATATAAAAAAAAAGTATATATAAAAAAGGATATATATTATTTTAGAGATACTAATAAAAGAAGTGAAACTTACTTTTTTAATTCCAGTATTTTATATAATAGTAAGTCTTTGTAATGCTTTTCATCCTTTAAAATACTTATTATAATACTATATAAATTTAAATTTGAAAATAAATTAAAAATATTAAATAAAAATATTCTTAAAAGATTAAAAAAATTGAGTTGATTATTGAAAATTTCATACTTTAATCAACCTTTTAATAATTTGCTTTAAAAGAAGGAAATTACAAATTTAATTTATTTATTAATAAATAAAACAATTTTATAAACTTTTTGTAAAAAATGATGCCGAATAGCCTTTCTAAAATATAATTTCTCCTTCAAACAGTGCTTTCTAATATTTCATTTTTCCATAAAATCCTAATATTTTATTTCAATTTGTATTAAGTCTTTTATTAGAGCAATAAATTATTATACTTTCTATTGACACTTTTTTGTGAAAATATAAAAAGCTTAATTGCTTCTTTTGAATGGAAAAATCTATATATACCACTTGTAACTAATTAAAATAATTTCGATTATATGAAATATAGAAAACCATTTTTAATAGGGGTTTCAAAACAAAAGGATAGTATTAAATTTTAAAATTATACACTATTTGATTATATCATATACAATAAATTATATATATCTTATTAAGTTGTTTTTATTTATTTTATAATCCATTCTTATAAAACCAAAATTAAATAAATATTAATATTCTTCTAATTAAAAGCATTTACTCATTATTTTTTTACTGTAATTGTAAAATCTTTGTTTTTCCATATTTTTATTATAGGAATATTATTACATTTTATTAATTATATATAAATAAATATTTTTAGTCTTTTGGTTTTTATAATATAACACTTTTCTTGAATAATAAAATAAACTAATCTTTAGATTATTTTAAATATATTTTAGGTAATAGTATTATTTTTTAATATAGACCCTAATAATTATACTTAAAATTCCATTAATTTTATATTTTATATAAATAAATATAAATATAAATATATTTATTTATACACACATATATATCTATATATTTTTAGCATTTTCTTGTTTTACCCTTTAAATTAGTTTTCTTTTTAATTAATTTTTAAGTATATTGCTTCTAACAATTGTTGATTTTTATTTTAATATGAATTTTATTTTGTTAATTTGAATGTTATTTTACTTCAATTTTTTTTTAAAAAAAATAGATATAATTATTATTATTTATTTTAATATAAAAAATGGATATAATTATTATTATTTATTTCAAAACCTTTAATTTAATATGCGAAATATAAATTATTATTATAAAATATCTAATTTATTTTGGTTTTAAAATTTTTTTAAAATTTAAAACTTCTACGAAATAATTGATATATAGTTATAAATTTAATTGTATTAGAATTTTACTTTAGTTTTAACTAAAATAACTCAAGCAAACATTTTTTTATAAAAACCTTAGTAATATATAGTAAAAGATAGCAAATTGCGTTTAAATCATTATAATTTTTTAAATAAAAAATTTAAATTATAATACTGAGTTGAAATGAAGTAAATTTCAAAATAGTAGTTTAACCAATAATTTATATTTGATAATTTAAAACAATAAAATTATAAATAATCTTGTTCTTATATAATTATTATTATCAAAAATAATAATATATATATTGATATATTTTTTTTATTAATAATTATATTATTTTAACAAAATATATTAAATTGAATTTGATTTTTTTTTATTTTATATATATATATATATATTTATTTATAGTTAAAAAGAATTAAATTTATCATTAATAAAAATTCAAGCTAATCCGATCTAAAAAATATTTTCAGCTAATTCATTTTTTATTTATACAACTCTAAAATATAAATATTATATCCTAAAAATTTAAAATTAAAATAAAATATAAAATAAAATTTATTTATTTAAATATTTAGAGCTATTTTTTTTTTTTTAAGATAATGCTTTATAGTTTTTAATTATGTATATTAAAACAATAAATAAAAAATCAAATATATTTATTTATTTTTTATAAATTATAATTATAAAAAAATGTATTTATCACTAGAGTAGGGATTTCTTAGGATAGTTTCTGTATCGATCTATGGAAAAATCCGAAATCAATCTGTTATCCCTGATTGAAAGAAAATATTCTGGATCAATCCAAGAAAATATCAAACATATATTTGTATATTAATATGTTTAAATAAGGCAATACTTATTATTAAATGCATATATTTTTAATAAAATTACAGAATAATTATGAAAAAGTAATTTTTTAACAATTAATTCAATTAATTTTTTATTTTTCAAAAAACTATATTAAAAAAAAATAGATAATTAATTTTATTTTTATTTTTGATAAAGTTTTAAAAAAATTATAAGCAAAAGTAATATATCATAGTTTGAAATTTATACTATAATAATATTTTTAATTAAATTAAATAAATTTAAATATAAATATGAATTAGTATTGAAAATACAAATAATGATTATAATCAATCTGATCAATTTTCAAAATATATTTATAAATTCCGAATCTATCCATTATCGATCTGGAAAAAAATTCGAAAGATTTGAGTCTGGATGTATCTATCCACTATCAATCAGGAAAAAAATTCGACAGATTTGATTCTGGATGTATCAACCTTTTTCTCTCCATCTCTAAATATCACACTAAGAATATATAGAATTTGTTAAAGATTTAAAAAGCTAAATATAAAGTATATTTTTTAATGTTTTTTAAATTAAACTAAAAATATAATATAAGATAGTCCTCAAAATTATATTTAAAATGATGAAGATTAATATCTAGTAACATAAATAAAAATATAAAATACATACATAATACATATAAAAGGCCAATAATAATGTTTCGTTTAATACATAAGAAAATTAAAATGCTAGAATAGCGTTAGATTATTTTTCTTCAAAGAATGATAACTAAATACTAATATAAGAATAAGATAATAGTTAATAAATTTTATAAAAATACTTAAATTAATACAAATATAAAAGATTTAAAACACGAAAAGAGTCATCAATTTAAAATATTTAAAAAAATAAAAGCAAAAAAAATAATGAAGAAGATATTATTTAATTCTCTCTATATTAGATATTCGAAAATAAAAATTCTTAAAATGATTTAAATAAAATAACAAATTAAAAGTATTTAATCAGTGACTTTTTGTAAACAAATTCTTAAGTAATCTAAATATAAAGGAAATTCAAACATTTTCAAAATAATATGAATTTCGAAATATATTCTTAAAATTTACAAAAATTAAATTTTTGGTTATAAGAATGTGATTATTATTTATATAAACTTGATTTTTTAAAATAAAATAATATTTGTTAGCCATATTTTAGTAGAATTATTTCATAAAAAGAAAGCATTTTGAGGATAAAAGATGTTTTATTTGATTAAGTTTATGTTTTTACTTAGGTTAAAATAGCTTTTGAAGATTTGTTAATTAATTTTGAATCACTATAAAGTGAAAATTTTAAATAAATAAGAAAATAAGTAAAATAAATATCTAAAAATAACACAAACGTGAAAATTATTCTTAAAAAGCTTAAATATATTTACATTTAATATTTGAAATTATAAGAAATAGAAGAAGAAATAATCTAAAAATTAGAAAAAAAAGAATTTATCGAAAAAATATTTAATTAAAATAAAATAAAATATTAATTAAATGAAATTTTAGAAAGAATTAAATAAATTTAAGGTCCTTTTATTAATAAAATAAACCAAAAAGTAATTAAAATAATAAACTATTTATTAAAAGAATATGTAACAAACATTGAGATAAATGAAGAATATATTATTTGTTATTAAATGAATAAACTAGAATAATAAAATGAAAAAGATATAAATTTATGTAAGTATTTTGCTTAATAAGGAATTAAGATTATTAATAAAAAAAAGCAAGATAAAAATGCCAATATTGAAATAAAAAAGTATATATAAGATTTTATATAAAAATATATAAATTATTAATGAATTTTATATTCTTTTTAATATAATTTTATTTTTATTGAACAAAATTTAATATTTATTTTACAAAATTTAATTAAAATAAAATAATAAAATGCTTTTTTAATAATTAAATTCCAATAAAGAAATAAATTAATGTTTTAAAATAAAAAAATTAACTTTTTATAATTAAAATTAAAATAAAATATATATTTAATTATTAATCTATAAAAAATAACAATAATGGGTAATAAATAAATAAATGACAAATAATAATAAGAAAGTTAAAATAAATCACAGGAATAAATAGAATAGCATGATGAATTTTAATAACCAATAAAAGATCTTTCAGGCATAAAATAATAAGAAAACTCTCAAGTTGAATTAAATAAATTACAACTTAATGACTTAAACTTCATAGAACACAAATAATATGATGAAAATTACGGAGAAATAAAAATTTATAATTTAAAAACCAACCCTTAAATAGAAATTTGTATAAAAACTAAATTGTTTGAGGACAAACAAGATTTTTAAAAATTCTATTAAATTTTGGAATAAAAAAAGAAAATAGATCACCCAAGTATTTCCAAAATATTACAAATAAATATGACAGTAAATGCTACAATGTGTTCAAACATTTATAAAATCGACTACGCATATAATTATTATTAAAATAATTTAAACACTGAGATCCTTACAAGGATAGAAACAAAATAAATATTTTAAGAAAATGTATAAAAAATAATTAAATATAAATAATATATATTTAAATAAAGGAAATATATTTATTTTTAGAATCAATAATAAATTCTTTATTATATTTGTAATCTAAAGAATTGTATCATGGAGATATATAACCCCGAACAATATTATTTGATAATGATTGTAATTTTATGCTTACAGATATACAGTTTTTGACAGACGGTATATGTGGTTATCAACGAGAAATGATAAATTAAAAAACTGATGGTTATTTAGCACCTGAATTAGTGGAATCATTAAGAAAATAAATAATTTTAAATAAAAATTAAATCAATTATGAAAAATGTGATATTTATTCATTAGGTATTATTTGTTTATAAATGGCTACTTTATAAACTATTGAAGAAATATATTAAGATGAAAATGCAATAGAAAAATCTTTAAATTATATCTAGAATTAATATGGAGATGGATTATATTTTCTTCTTTATTGTATGTTGAAATAATAAAATAAAAGAATAGAGTTCAAAAAATTTTAGAGATCATGTAATAAATAGAAGAAAAATAGTTCAAAATAGAAAACTATTATTAAGAATTTGCTAATACAAGCCTCACTAAATAAACAGAAGTTATTGAAATGAGTTAAAATAACAATATTAACTTGATTAATAGTTAATCTTTAAATAATAATATCTAATAAACTAATGAAATATAATAGCAAATACATAATAATAATATAAATAGTTTATATGGCTTAAATAATAATATAAATAACAATAACAATACAAATAATATTAATAACTTAGTATCTTAATAATAATAAAATTTAAATAATATAATAAATAATCATATAGCAACCTAAAATATTCAATATGCTTAAATTAATTAATAATAAGAATAATAAAGTTCTCAAGAAATATTCTAAAGTAACAAAATAAGAGAAAGCCTAAATGAGAAAAACTCAAAATTGAAAGATAGTTTTATTAACAAAAATAATAAATTTTAAGATGATTTAAAATCTATAGATTTGAAATAGAATCATGATTATCTTTAAAATTCTAACGATTTGAATATAAAAAGTGTTTTTACTCCTTTAAATACTTAAGATCTTTAAATTAAAGTTTTAAATTCTTATAATGCTGGGGCTAATAACTTTATTTAATAATAAAGTTACACAGAACACTAAGAATAAATTAAAAGAAATAAACAAAAATAAGTGTATAAAAAGTAAATCCAACCGTCAAAATTTTTGAGGTATTTTTTATTTTATAATAAATTTAATTTTATAAAAATTATTATAATTTATAAGAACAATTGATGACATAAATAATAAAGTTAAAGCAGCTTTATTAAAAAGCCAATAAATTTCTTAACAATATCATAATTCAGAACTAAAAGATGTTAGAGAATAATTTTTTGTAGATGAAATTATTGTTTCTAATTCTAAAGCAGGGTAAGGTTTAAATCATTTATTATCTAAATAATTAGATTCTACTGCCCAGTAAAACAAAAAGAAATATAAAAGTGCAGAAAACAGTCATTTTAGTGTAACATTTTAAAATAATAACTAAATAAGTGAAAAAAAAAGTAATATTTCATAAAGATGGAAAATTTGAATATATAATATTAATAGCAAAATATATTATTTATTATTAAAAAATATATAAAAAAATAAATAAAAAATAAATAAAAAATATATAAATAAACTTTTTACGCACATAATAATAAATATATTTAAAACAAAAATATCATTGATAATGTTTTTTTGTCTTTATCTTATTTATTTATAAAACTAAATGTATATATCAATTACTTTTTGTTAAGAAAAATAAAAAAGTAAAAATTTATTCATTTCACATAATTAATATTTAGAAAAAAATCTTTAGATATTTAATTTTTTTAAAGGCTTTATAATGCAAATTCTGCCTATTTTATATTTTCATATTTTATTTAAGCAATTCTTAATTTATATTAACAGACCTTTATTTTTAAAGTTTAATTTAAAAAAATTAATTTTATTTTTTAATACTTAAATCCTTTATATAAATTAAATAAATATGTTAAAATTTTTTTTGATATTTAATCATTTAATTATCTACTAATAAAAGATTACTTTAATCATTTAATTTAATGTATTATTCATTTGCAGATAATTATATTAATTATTATTCAAAACAAAACTTTTGCTATTATGTTGCCTATTATTCTATATTTTTTTTATTTATAGGGAATCCATTTTCCTTCTATTTTATCAAGTATTTTACTCATTTGTTTTTTAATATTTATATTCTTTTTATTTTTAAAAAATACTAATAATAATATGTAATCAATCAGTTTTTAAAAAAGCAAAGAATATTTTTTTTTAAAAAAAATATTTTTAATTTTATGATATATATGAATTATTTTCCTTATTTCCCATAAAAAAGAAATCCATTTAAAACTTTTTTTTTTATTACAGTACGAATATCTCTGTAAATAATTCATGCTTTCGCTCTTTATGTATTAAATATTTTTATGCATATATCAAAAACCTAACAATATTACTAAAATAATATATATAAACCATTTTAAGAAATAAATTAGATTTATAAATAAGTCTAAATATTAAATAAAAATAATTATAAAAAATATAATTATGAAGACAATAATAAAATTAACAAATCTAAATTTATATAAACAGAAAAAAAATGCAAATTAAAGCTTTTGATTAATTAAGATAAGAGAATTTTAGATAGTGATGATAAAAATGTTAATATACAAAACAATTTATTACATAAAATGAATTGAAAGAAAATATTCTTTTATAATAAATTAATTATGGCATTTATTAATAATAAAATAAATAACTCTTAAAGCTTAACAAAAAAAATGTTATTAAAATTATAAAAAATAGAAATAAAAAAACTTATTTTTAATAAGAATTGTAATGTAATTTTATATTATCTGATTATATAATTTCACAATAATATATATATATATATATATTAAATATTTATGATGATTTTCAATTTTATTTATATTAATAATATTAAATTTTAAAAATATAATAATAAAAATAATTTAAATAAATATATTTTTATACTTAAATAATATGAATTATATAATAATAATATATATATATATATATATATATATATTATAATTTATAATTTATTTTTTTATATATAATAATAATAAATAAATATATAATATTTTTTAAATTTTACTTAATTAAATAAATTAGGTTTTTATTATTTTTGAAAAATTATAAGATAAAATGTTTTAAAAAAATAATATCCTAATTTTATCATTTCCATTTTTTATTTAACTAAATAAAATACAATTTATACAATCTTTTTTTAGAAATTTCTGGCTAATTCTAATTGATATTTTTTTTAATCGTATTATTATTTTAATTGTTTACAAACACATATTTATTAAATTTTTAATCAATTGAGGCTGTTTTAACTTTATATCTTTTAAGTTTTTAAGTTTAATAATTTTAGCGATTTTTTTACTTTCGTTTCTTTATATTTTCAAATTCTTTTTAAATAAATTATGTTTACATATATTTTCTCATCTAAATCTATTATTTTATTCAAATTAAAAACATCCTTAAATAATTTCCTTTAAGTTTTCTTATTTAATATATTTTGATTAATTATTATATAATCAAATCAAATAAAATACAGAGAGAGCTGGCTAATGTGTTTATCCATAAATAGATACGTAAAAATTAAGTTCTATTGGTAATAAAAAACACATAAAAATATGCTTTCCGAATCTAAAAAAATATATGAAAATATATGCTAGCCAAAGAAGTCATTAATTATATAATTTTTACGCAAATTAAAAATCTGTAATTTTAAAAATGTAATTATGTATTAATATAAATAAAACTTGTTTTGATTACCAGAGGATTATTAGGTATTTGATAAATACATTAAATATTAAAGAATATTCTTAAATTATTTTTTATTTATTTTATGTGTATATTTTATAACAAATTAAACTAAATAATAATCTTCAAGTAAAAAAGAATTAAATAAAATAGATTGAAGTAAAAAAAAAAAACTTAAATATATGTTTAAAATTAAAATTCTAATTATGATATTATCGTAAAATATAAAGCAACTTGAATTTCATAAATAATTAATTAATTGTAATTAGATAAATTTATTAATAAAAAAAATATTTTTATTAATGCTTAAAAAAATAGTAAATAAAGATTATAATTTATAATTAAATTGAAAAAGAGAAGAATAAATTTTTTTATATTATTATTTTTATTATTATTATTATTATTATTATTATTATTATTATTATTATTTTTTTTTTTATAATTATAATTTTTTATATAAATTATATCTTATTTTTTTTAAAAAAAATATTTTTATATTTATTTTTTTTTAATAAAATTTTTATCCTTTACTTTTATATAAATTTTATTTTATTTATTATTAGTTTAAATTATTTTTAACCTATATTTTTTTCTATTATTTTTAATATTACTTTTTTTTTTTAATATTTTTTTATTATATTATTTATTTATTTTTTAATTTACTAGTTATTTATCCTATAAATTTATATTTTATATATATATTTTTTTTTTTTAAATTTATACTTTTTAATATCATTATTGATTATTCTTTCCTCTAAATTTTTTTATTATATTAATTTATTTTTATAAAAAAACTACTAAAATGTAAAAAAGTTCTAATATTTTAATACTTAAAAACTCTAATTTTCAATAAAAGAAAAAATTTAAAATTCTTTATTTTTTTATGTTAATTCATTTTTTTCTGATAAAGATTAATTATTTTTTTTTTTTTTAAAAAAAATTATTAATTATTATTATTATAAGATTTCTTATTATTAATTTTATTTCTAATTATTTAAAAATACCTTTTCTATTTACATAGCTCTTTAAGAGTATTTCAAAGTATTTAAGCTTTTTTCTATACAGTAAAAGTCATGACTTATACATGAGATAATGCGTGCAAATATATTTCCTCCAAGGGAATCTTTAAGAATGGGTGTTAATTTTGAATAACGATATGGAGCAAATGCTTTTTTTTATTTATTTGAAAGAATATTTATGCAATTACCTAAGGCAAGTAATGATTTATTAATATTATAACCTTCTTAAATCCTTAAATTTTATTTATTTTCGGTGAATCTTTCTGAACCTGTTAAATCAATCAAAGAAAGCTTACTCTAAATTATAATTTATTATGAAATCTTTTGCTATAAAGTGAATGTTATCATAACGTGAGATCGGGATGATTATATATTTAGATTGTTTAAGCTGTTTGTCTTTTTTAATTTGCTTATTTTATTAATTCCAAGACCTCTTACTTTGATTAAACTTCTTTTTCAATTAAATCAAGTATTTCTACGCCTTCTTTTTGAAAGTCTTCGATTAAAAGAATATTTAAAGAAGGTTCATATTGATTTTTAAATAATAAATCTATAATTTATTCGTTATATATTTCAACATATCTGAATTTTAAATTAAAGTTTTAAGCCTTGTGATTCATTATTTCCTATAATGAATAATATATTAAACCTCCTTCCATATTTTATTACATATTTCCAAACATGGTATAAGTTTTACCTGAACCAGTTATTCCATATACAAAACATGTGCAATTATATCTATTAAATAAATTTGTTTAAATGCTTAATTTTAAAACTTAGTTATATATTGTTTAAGTGGAATCTTCATGGAAAAAAACACCATTAAATTTATAACTCTTATTAAATTATAATGATAAATTTATAAAGTATTCTCTATTGTATTTATTAACATTTTTTACTTTTCATTTTATTATTTTATTGTAAGAGGACGAACTCGAATATAAACTTTTATTGGATATTTTTTTATTTAAATGCGATTTTTTTTAAGGAAAATTTATTAAATTTAGTTTTATTAAAGAATCTAATCTTTATTCACAGAATAGTATGTTATATTTTTAGGTGGTTAAATTAAATTTTAAATCTAATAACTTTTTTTAATATTCATTTAATTAATTACTTTGAATTTTATTAAAAATAATTAAAAAATTGAATAAATTAAATTAAATTAAATTTTAGTATTATTGATATTTTTTTTATTAAAAATTAATATAATTATATTTTTTTATTTATATATATATATATATATATATATATATATATTTATATTTATATTTAATTATAATATATTTTTTTTAATTTTAAAAGATTATTTTTCTAAAAAATTATATATAATTTATAAAAAATCTAATAAACAATTTAAATTACTTTATGTTTTAAAAAATTAAATAATCAAATTTAATATTGATTTAAATTAGTAAAAACGCAAAATTAAAATATTAATTAAATAAATTTTTATAAAAAGTTTAATATTGCTTTACTTCCAATTGATTATATGTTTATGGTTAATAAATAATTTATTTAAATAGATATTATAAATTTTAAAAAATAAATATATTAAATATTATTTATTGATAATTAAATAAATCATTTCATAAAATTAAACATAATTGAAAACTAAAATAATATAAATAAAATATAACATATAAGATTTTATTATATATCAAAATTGATGGGCATTAATAAACTCATATTAAATATAATAGTAATAATTTTAAATTTATGATAATAAAAAACAAAAAATCAAAAAAGTTAAATATAATTTTAATTAATAGAATGCTTTTATAAATTAAAACGATATAAAATTTATTATTTTAATTATAATTTATAATTTAATTATAATAAATATAAAATATTTCATAAAATAAAAGATTATTATATAGAAAGAAACAAACAATATTAATTCGAATTTTAATCAATAAAAAATTACTTCTTGTTTAATAATTATAATAATATTATAAATTTAAAATAATCATTTAGGACAATTATTAGATAAAATATTCATTGTTTATTTACATTTAGTACATTAAATTAAATCTTCCGAAATACATCTTTTACATTTATTAATATCACAACTAATACATTACTAACCTTGCTGAATATAATTTTCAGGACATTTATCTACACATTTATCCTCAAACAAAAAATACCCATTTTGACAATCATCACATTTATCTTGATTATTACACTTTTTACAATTTAAATTACAATATTCAATCACAATATACAAATCTCTAAAACCAAAAAATTAATCATTTTTTTCTGCAATTGACTTAATTTAATCTTTCTACATAATTATTTATATATAAAAATCAATCGAACTACCTTATAATCCTCCTTTAAAATCGAACTCTTTATAATAATTAAACAATTCAGCTTATTTACCATACTTTCCGCAACTCTCAACAGCATTTGCTGTAAATTTAATACTGTCGTTATAATCACAAACTGTTTTTCCTAAACACGTATTAATTTAAAAATTTGTATCATCAATGGCATAATACCTATAACCAACATTAATCTAATAGAATGCTCTTTTCGCCTTTATTTTTTTTCTAATAAATATATCCTAATTTCTATTACCAATCCCCACAAAAGGTCCCCCAAGAATCCAAACTCCATTACACATTTTAAATTATTATTTACCAAATCCTTCCAAAATAATATCTGTCCTTCCTAATTCTCCTGACGCGAAATACTATCCAAAAAAAGCCTAAAGTAAATATTCCCCATATTTTGGTATTTTAGCTCTATCTATACATAACTTATTATCAACCAAAGAATTATAAGGGCATTCCTGCACACAATTCCCTAGACTAATAAAATAAGGTTCTTCACATAAAATACATTCATCATTTTCACAATCAATGCAATTCGCATCTGCACATTTATTTTCAACACAAAACATATTATTGCTGCCCTAAACACTGACCTCTTTAATTTAATCACACTCAGTTACGCACTAATTATTTTTCACATATCCATTACATTTACAAAGATTACCTTTAATATCGTTTGTCAATGGAATACCCTGAGGACAAGTCAAACAATCAAATTCACTGGGACCATTACACGTAAGACATGATTCATGACATGTATCGACCCATATATAGATGTTTTTGATAGCATAACCATTATCATTTTCATTTGAAACCATAGTAGAAACAAATTTTAATTCAAAATTGGAATCTGCATGTGTAATATTTGAATATATTCTTTATACTAAATCAGGCTACAACTTAAAATTATATTAATGTATTGAATATTTATCATTTTAGCATATCTATAATCCTTTTTGTTTATAAATTTTAAAAGAATCATAAATTTTATTATCAAAATATACGATGACTTTATCATTCGAGGATTTTACACTATCTGAAATTTTATATAATAATAAATCAAATTAAATTGCTAACGAATAATGATTAGGTAAATTTAAGTATTTCTTCATAAGTAAAGGAGTTTAACGAAATATTCCAAATACATCATTGTTTCTGTACTCAACGAATTATGATTAAGAAAAACATTTAATTTTATCAAATTTATTCCAGCCAGAAACAGCATGTTATTCAATAGAGGATATATCAAATTCTTTATAAACTAAAAGTTCACTAGAATAAATAATAATTATAAGTAAATAAAAAAATATTAAAATATATGACATTATTTACTAATTTATAATAAAAAAAGTAAATATAAAAAATTATTAAGATATTTTAAATTTAAAAAAATTCTATTCCATTTTATTATATAAAATTTAATTTTATTCATTTATATAGAATTATTTTTATTATTTTATAATAAATATAATTTAATTATATAGATTTAATATAAATCTATTTAATCTTTTTAATACATTAAAATTAAAAAAATATATTTTATTTTATAAATATAATAAAATTATAAAAATTTTTGATAATATATTAAATAGAAAATTTTAAAATAATTTTAATTAAATTTAATTTAATTTAATTTAATTTAATTTAATTTAATTTAATTTAATTTAATTTAATTTAATTTAATTTAATTCAATTTAATTCAATTTAATTTAATTTTTTTATTATAACAACTTACTTTATCAAAACATATTTTTTTTTTTTTTAAATTAATAATATATTCCAGAAAATTAATTATTTAATATTTAATAATTTTTTTTTATTTTATATATTTATATATATAAATTATTTATAGTTTTATATCATTACTTTTTTTTTTTTATTTTAATTTAATATATTTTACAATCTTATATATTATCTAGTATTTATTTTTTATTAATCACATGTATAAATTTTATATATAAATTATATAAATAACATATAAAATTTAACAATATTTTTCCTTAAAAAATAATTATATGAATTAATGTATTTAAGTATTTATATTAATATTAGATATAAATATTTAATTTAAATATATAAGTTAATTTACATAATTTTATTTCATTTTATTTTTATAATTATTTTTATTTATAAAAGAATTTTAAGTAATTTATTATTTAATTTTATATTTTTTTTTTTTTAATTATTATATAGTGGAAATATATTTATTTTTATTTTTCATTTTAATATGATTTATATATATATTTATATATTTTTATTCATATTTTTACTTTTTTTTATATATTAAGTCATAAAATAAATTATATATATTATTTTTAAATATTAATTTTATTTATTTCTATTTATTTATGTGTATAATAAATGAAATTTTTAACTTTTGTAAATTCACATATTTCTAATTATATTTAATGAAAGCTTTTTCTATAATTTTAACTTTCATTAATTAAATAATATAACTTAATTTATAAATAATATAAAATTTAAATAAATATTTTAAAAAAAAAAAAATTAATTATTTTATTATGTAAAATTATAATATCTAAGATTTTTAAAATTATTAAAGCTTATTTATTTTAAAATGTGAAATCGATTATTATATTAAAATAAGTTTAAAAATAATATTATCTTTATATAATAAAAATATTAAAGACTATATTTTTTTTTCATAAAAATATAAACTGTTAAATAAATTAATAAGTGTTAAAAATATATATCCTAAGAATAATAAATTCCAGAAGATTTACAGAAAATAGATTAAGTAAAGACCATATATTTATATAAAAATTAGTGATTAGTGGGTTTTACCATGTGAAGTATTTTTATTAAAGAAAGGAGATAATTTATAATAGAATCATATAAATTTTATTTAATAAAAAGACATGAAGTAATATTAATAAATACTATAAAATAAATTTTTATAAATATGTTTCTGCTATTTTTTAAGTTTAATATAAATTATACATAAAAAAAAACGAAATATATAATTTTAGAGATATTAAAAATATAAATAATTGACTTATCTTAATTATATTCGTAATTTTATGAGAATATTTTTGAAACGAAAACAACATAAGATGTAAAGTGTACAGAAAGGAGTACTTAAAATAATAAACTAATGATTTTTTACTTTAAAAATAACAAAGTAATTTTTTCTATGAACTAAACGAAATAAGTAAAATTGAAAATATGAATATTAGTGATGAGTTCAGTAATATAGAAAAAATAGATAATTAATTTTAGTTTGTTACTTAGAATGATAATGATACATTTGTAGAACATTTATTCTAACAAAATTAAAATTTACAAAAATACGAAAATCATGTTGATAATAATTCAAAGATATGTATAGAATAGAAAAATAAACCTAAAAATTTATTGCTTATTGATAAAGTAAATACTTTATATAAACTAAGCTAAAATGATATTCAAATTATACCTTAAACAAAATAAATGCTTCCTCCTAATATAAATATTTAAAAATTTAATCAATAAAAGACATCTAGTATTGAACAAAATATGGAAAATATAGTTATAACAGGAAAAAGTTAAAATTAAATTTATTAATAAAAGCAATTTCAAACACCTCTATCATCACCTTTAAAAGATTCTTAATAAAAATCAAAATAAAATCTTGAGACGAGTATATATTTCCTTTAATTTGATTTTGTGTTTCTCGGATAATATTAAGACATAACTATACAATTTCCTTCATATCAAAAGACTTTAGGACTATCTAATAAATTAAATTTTCTATAAATTTCTAATCTTTATAAAAATATTTATTCACTTTTTAAAAATAAATGTTTATTTATTTCAGTATTTTGATTATATTATATACAATAAATTCTATATATTTTATTAAGTTATTTTTTTAATTATTTTATAATATAGCTTAAGATAAAAATATATATAATTAAATAAGTTAGTCTGAACATTAAAGTTCACATAAGTTTATTTTTATTTAAAATCTAAATTGCTTAATACATTTAAATAAATTAAATTATTAAGTAAAATACGTATTATCAATATCATAAAAATTAAAGAAAATCTTATAATATGGTCAATCAATAATATGTTATTAAAAGTAAAATTAAAAAAACTTATTTTTAATGAGATTTTTAATTAAAATTTATTTTATATTATTTAATTAAAAAATTTTTAATTATATACTTTTTTTAAATATGTATGATACTTTAGATATTATTAATACATATTTATAAAAAATATATTATTAAAAATTAATTTGATAAAAATATATTTATATATTCTTTTATAAACATATGTAATTTTAAATAATTTAAATATTATAATTATATTTTTTATTTTTATTTTTATAAATAAAAATAAATAAATATATAAAATATAAAATAAAATATCTTAATATAAAAAATAATGTTAAATAAATATATATTTTATTTTAATTTTTGATAATTAAATAAATATTTTTTTTAAAAAAAATAATAATAAGATAAAATGTTTTTTTAACAAAAATATTCTAATTTTAACATTTCAATCTTTTATTTAATTAAATAAAGTTAAATTTATAACTTACTGTAATTTTTAGAAATTTATTGATAATTCTAATTCTAATTGATATCTTATTTTAAATAATATTATTATATAAATTAATTTCATATACATATTTATTAAATATATCATCAATTAAGATGTGTTTAAACTTTATATTTTTAAATTTAATAAAATAGATATTTTTTACTTTCGTTTCTTTTATATTTTTAAAATTATTTTTAAAAAATATATATTTGCATTATTTTTTCTTAAAAATCTATTATTTTATTCAAATTAAAACATACTTAAATAATTTCATTTATATTTTTTTATTCAATTTCTTCAGATTAACTATTATATAATTATATCAAATTAATTACAGAGTGAAATAGATAATCTGATTATCTATAAATATATACGTAAAAAATAAGGCCTAAAGATAATATATAACACTTAAAAATATTCTTTAGGAATCTAAAAAGAAATATAAAAATATATGCTAGCCAAATAAGTAATTATATTATCAATTTTATATGTAAATTCATATCAGTAGTATGTGGTTGCTTTAATGGACTTAGATTGCTGGATATTTATTTAATATTTTTAAATATTTAAAAAAAAATTGTATATTCTTTATTGAATTACATTTGATTTATTAAATGATTATTTTATCTTAAAATTAAACTAAAAAACAATATTTAAATAATTAAGGAAAAATATATAAATAATTTAAATAATTAAAAATATAAAATATCATAAATATATGTTTAAATTTAATATGTTAATTATTAAACTATTTATAATTTAAAGCGACTTGAATTTTAATAAATCCTAAAATTATATTAAATCTATAATTTTAATAAATATAATATAATATATTTATTTATGCTCTAAAAGTTAATATAAAAGAATTTATTTACGAAAATTAAGATAAAAAAAAATATAAATTTTTATCTTATTATTATTATAATTATTATTATAATTATTATTATTATTATTATTATTATTATTATTATTATTATTATTATTATAATTTATTTTATTATTAATATTATTATTTTTAAATTTTAATTTTTTTTTTTTTAATAATATTTTTATTTCATTTATTTTATTATTTTAATTATATTTTATTATAAATAAATATATTTTGCATATTAATTTATATATAATTATAATTTTAAATTTTTTTTAATAATTTTATATTTTTTTATTTCAATTATTTAATAATTGAAATTTTAATTTATTTATTAATTTTTTTTATTATAATATTATTATTACTTTTTAAATTTTTTAGTTTATTTTTAGTTATTTTTATTTTAACTTAACTTTTTTTTCATTTTTTTTTAATTTTTTATTTAATTTTTTTATTTTTATATATGTTTATTTTCAAAGTTTTTTTTTTTCTTTAATTTTTTTTTTTAAATTTGATATATTGAAATTCTTAACATTCTTTTTAATTATTCATAATATTTTCCTGTTTATTTTTCTTTTAATCCTATTCTTATTTTTAACTATTTGTCTTTTTTATTAACTTATTTTATTAATTTTAGTGCATCTAACTCTGTTTAATTTTTTCTATTTTGCCAAGTATTTGTACTCAGCCTTTTTGAAAGCTTTCTATTTAAATAAATTTAAAGAGAATTCATATTTATTTTAAATAATAAATCTATAATTTATTTATTCATTATATATTTCAATATAACTGAATTTTAAATTAAAGTTTTAAATATTGTTATTTATTATTTCCTATAATGAATAATATTTTTAAACCTCCTTCCATATTTTATTACATATTGTTAAACATGGCATAAATTTTTACCTGAACCAGTCATTCCATTTACAAAACATTTACAATTATAGCTATTAAATAAATTTGTTTAAATGCTTTACTTTATAACATAGTTATATATTTATAAGTGGAAATGTTAGGAAAAAAAACATCATTAAATTTATAACTCCTATAAATATTTTAATGATTAATTTCTATAGCTTACATTATTATTATTTTTTATGCTTTTTATTTTTAGTATATTTATATTTATTTTATTACGTTAATTTTTTTTAAAACAGTTTTTAAAGTAATTAATGAATGACGGAGTTTAATGAAAATCTATAAATTTAGAAGATTTTTTTTAAAAGTAAATTTATTAAGCTTAGATTTATTAAAGAATTTTATCTTTATTCGCAGAATACTATGTAAATTTTTAGAATATTAAATTAAATTTTTAAATCTTTTAACTTTTTTAACATTTAATTATCTTTGACTTTTTAATAGAAAAGTGTTCATTTTTTTATACAAATTCTAGAAACCTTTATTTGCAATTATAAAAATATATTACTTTAATTTAAAATAAAAAAAATACTTTGTATCTATATCTATTTTTTATTCATTCAATTCATTTTAAATTATTTTTAGCTTAAGCATATCATGATCTGGTTTAAGACAAAATAACAATTCAAGTAACCATTTATAGGTGGCATATTAATTGAGTTAATAAAAATATCATCGGGAGAAACCAACTTTATAATCTATTAATATACTTAAGGAGCATTACACTTGAAATTTGTAATTACTTTTTACTTAATAATTTCTTTTTTAGGAGAAAGAGCTGTTCCTGAAGCTATTTTAACTAGGTCTAGGTCTCTTATAGAAAATTAGTTTGTAAATTGCTTAATTAGTGGTAAAATTAATCCATAATCTATTATATTCCAATAGGTGTTTTCATAATTCTTTAAATGAAAATTTAATTCTTATTTTCCAATCTATCAAATAACTAAATCTACATTTGGTTTTTTTTGTTTTTTTTTTGTTTTAATTTATTTTAAATAAAAATAATAATAATAAATTTTTATGTTTAATTATTATTTAAAATAAAAATAAAGTTAGTCGCATTTTTTCTTAAATATGTTTAATTGAATTAATATAAATAATATATATTTTGTAAAATAAATTAAATTAAAAATTATTTATATTTGATAATATGTTAAAATATTAATATTTATTTCCAAAAAAAAAAAAAAATTATTTATTAACAAAAAATATTTTTTTTTTATCAAAAAATATTTTTATGTTTTGAAGAAAAAACCTTAACTCACATAATTATTTTTTATTTATTTATATACTCTTCTTTTTTTTTAAACAAAAATTAATATATTTATATAAATTTTAATATAGATTTATAAAACTAAATTGTTTAATAATACTCAACATAGAAACAAATAAAAACATAAAAAATTATTATTTAGTGCCTTCATTATAAAGATTTTTCCTATTTAATCTTTGAATAAGACATAAAAACTCTATTAACACATTAAATTTTTTTTTTCTCTGCTAATTAATTTGTTTTTTAAAAAGGAGGGGCTGCTTTATAATTCATAAGTGGTTTAGTAAATTAATATTAGATTCTAAGGGATCTAATAAAGCAAAATAAATAATAAATAAAACAATTTAAATTTATAAAAGTTAAAAAAAAAAAAACAAAAGTATAAAAGTGGGTTATAAAAAAGTTAGCAAACGAATGGAAGATTATTGAATGTCTTAAATTAATAAAATTAGGTTATTTATCATCCTACATTAAATGAATTCTTAATTTGAACAAGAAATAATATAGATAAGCCATTAAGATTGCAAGAAAAAATTAAAAAGTTTAATTTTATCAAAAAAGGAAGAATAAAGGAAAAATAAATTAATAATACAAGAACACACGAATTCTATAAAAAATTAATTTATAATGAGTTTTTAGAAAAAAATTAATTTAATAAAAATTAATTAAAAAAAAAATAAAAAATAAAAAAAAGTGATAAAAAATTAAAATAATTGCACATGTACATTACTCAGGGTAACAAATCCTTACTTCTTAAAAGAAACTTAAACTCCTCCTGCAACTATTTTCATAAATCTTGCATTCCTTTTTCTCATAAAAATCACATTAAACAATTAAATTCTCAACATCCTCACAAATAAATACACAAAATATGCTATTATTTCTAACTTGGCTACTGCAAATACTAAAACGACTGCATATACTCCCACGGGAACTACACATCTAAACACAACTACAGATAAAACTAACAAAAAAGGCCCTACCCTCCTAAATATTTCTAGAATCGAAATAAACACAAATAAAATTACAAAAATAGCAACAACTATTCTAACTAGACCAAACAACCATAAAATCATAATCAAACAGAACTACTGTAAATATAATTTAATAAGTTACTGCAGGTATGGATTATTCAACTGTAAATATTCCCACAAATACCAATATAAAGACGCAAACAATTTTAACGGAAAATATAATTCTAAAAAAAAAAAAAATTAATTTTAAAATTTTAAATTTAATCACCAAAATAAAAATTAACAAAAATTCTAAATAATTTACTAAAGAAAATAATACCATGAAACACAAAACATATAATAAAATCAAATACAGAACAACAAAAAAACCCATCTATTTAAACTCTATAGAAACAATCCGAACAAAGTCGACTAATCCAACTTCAATAAAACATAATTTTTGAAGACTAAATATAAATAATTCAAAACTCTGCTACATCTAATAAAACGATGAAAAAATAAACAATTCTAACATTTAAATACATCAAATCTAAGACCAAATAAACCTTAATCAACAAAAGAACAAACCTCCATAGAGAAATTTTTTCATAACAAAACAGAAAACTTCGAAACTCCTTCCTTCTAAAGAATTAACCAATTCAAAAACATCCTCCAACAAAGTTCAAGCAAAAACACAATCCAAAAAACATTAAAACATAACCGAGACAAAGCATTAACTCCAACACTAAATAAAAATGACAGTAATTAATAAAAAAAAATAACTGATAAACCTAATAACTTAAAAAACCCTAAACATAACTTAAATATACCTATATAAAAACCTACATATAAACCTATATAAAATTTTGAAAAAAAAAACATACTACAACAATAATCTCATAAACTCAAACACACGCTCTACCACCATTCAAAATAGCATAAAAATACTCTGCACAAACCTAAGCCATCAAAAATAACGCTAAATCATCATTACTTGTGAAGCATGGCTTCAACCTAACTAATAAATTTAGTCCCTTTAACCCCTTTAACTGGACCCGTAATCAAGACTAAACTGGCGGTGGGGTATCAATCTTAACAAATTAATCCACGCATAAGAAATTAAATAGTCTTCCCAGAATTAAAAATAATAATAACACACTGTAATAATAATTCAAAATTGATTTGCATAGGCTTATATATTTCTAACCACAGCGAAAAATTATTCTCAAAACATAATTCCATGAAATTCAAAACATTTTAAATAGATTAATAACCCATCATAGTTCTTTATCTTTGGCGACTTTAATAACTAACCAGAAAAAGTAAAGAAAATCCTAAAATAATTCTTTTAATTCTACAACCTCGAAATCCATCCA
Organism: Ichthyophthirius multifiliis; assembly: GCF_000220395.1. Taxonomy (NCBI): domain Eukaryota; phylum Ciliophora; class Oligohymenophorea; order Hymenostomatida; genus Ichthyophthirius; species Ichthyophthirius multifiliis. Next base: position 29,755 of record NW_004087003.1, read on the forward strand.
AACACTCCAACACACTCCGATAATATAATTGACTTAATCATTACTACCAAGAACTTAAACTGCAAAATTCAAGTAATCAACCAAATTGAAAATAGCGACCATAAAACCATTATAGCGCAAATCCGAACCAACACTCAACTAAAGAATAAGAAAAAACTAACCTTTAACAAAAAATTAGCAAAAATCCTCCTCAACTCCTTTCAACATTAAGAACCCCTAAATTTTATTGCACAGAACAGTAATTACTATAAATAAAAAAGAAAAACTGACAAATGGCTTGAGCAGATTTAAAACATATTTAACCAAGCACAAGAATGGAAACTTTTCATTAAATCACTACAACAAACCAAAAAACAAAATGGGATTCAACTCTGGAAAAATCTCTCACACTTCATCAGAAGTCAGAAATCTTCTCTTTTCTGGAAAAAATGTAAATCCATAATACTCCAATACAAAATCAAAAAGAGACAAGAACTAAAGACAGTATCCAAATTAATAACCAAAATCTATACGACCAAAGCCTGAACAATTGCCTTTATAAACACTTCTTAGCATACTTTAAAAATGATAACTCAACTCAAACTCAATGGTTCAGATTAAACTTCAAAGACTGGAAATTTAAAACCTACCCAAAGTCAGCACCAATAAAGCAATATCTATAGGCCTCCTATCCGATAAAATACTCTAATACTTCTAAAAAGACAAACTCCACGAACAACAAAGAATATAATTATTAAAAAAATACATAGAAAGAATCTAAGACCCTCTCAAATACATTTCACACTTAACCGGAAGACTACTTTGCCTTAATAAAGAACTATCCAAACTCTGCCAAATCGAAAACATAAGGCCCATCTTATCCCCAATAAGAAAATTCCTTGAATTACAAATAAAACAAAAATTACAGGACTACGTATAACAAAAATCGGGAAGTCTTAAATCGGATTCATCTAAGGTTTCGGCACTGAAATCAACTTACATAAATTGAGCACACTCTGGCAAGAAATAAAACCACACAGAAACTCCGATATACTCTTCATTAATCTCAAGAGCGCATTTGACTAAGTCCCACACGCCATCCTTTTAAATCTAATTAAATAACAATAAATCCTTAACGCAGACGAATTCGAATTACTCTAATTTATTCTTTATAACTCATACCTGTAAATCGGTAACAAAGATTTAAAGAGGAGTACCCTAAGAATCCTTACTCAGCCCCTTCCTATTTAACATATTCCTAAATACACTATATTTGCATACCACTCAACTTAAAATTCCTTCTAACCAACAACTATACTACATAGACGATCTCGCCCTAATAACTCAGACAAATTACAAACTGTTTATTCTAATGGGCCTATCTATGAATACCAGATAATCGTTAATCAAAAGAAATCCGGAATTATGACACAAAAAAACCCAAAACAAATATTAAATAACTCATTTCCTTTCCCATAGTAAACTGATACAAATATCTCGAAGTAATAATCGACAATAACTTTTCGCTAAAACACCATTACAAAGAGATTAAGAACAAACTACAATACTCAATTTACAAACTGAACCTTCTACACGAGGAAAGTACCAACAAAGAAAAGAAGAAATGAAGAAATGAAGAAATGAAGAAAAGAAGAAATGAAGAAATGAAGAAAAGAAGAAAAGAAGAAAAGAAGAAAAGAAGAAAAGAAGAAAAGAAGAAAAGAAGAAAAGAAGAAAAGAAGAAATGAAGAAATGAAGAAATGAAGAAAAGAAGAAAAGAAGAAAAGAAGAAAAGAAGAAAAGAAGAAAAGAAGAAAAGAAGAAAAGAAGAAGAAGAAAATTACTATATAAGGTTTATTATATCCTCAAAATAAAACTTTTTTTAACTTTAATTAAATCAATACAACTAAAATTAAATTCATACAATTGCTAAAAAGAATAAAAAGACTTACTTTAGTTTTAAGATTCGTATGTCATATAGAACTATAGTATATACTTATATTCTTTGATGAGACATCCTGTAATCTTAATTTATAAAAACATAAGCATGATGTAAAAAAGTGGAAGAATTCATGTGTATAGATAAAATAAATCAATCAATTATACAGTTATGGGTTTGATTCATCCTAATGATGCTATGCCTTATATGGGAATAAAAGGTGGAGCAAAACGGGAGTACCAAGTTAAGTATTTATGTGAATTATTATATTATATTGAAATGAATTGGCAAAACAAAAAAATTGTAATTGCTTTAGATCAAACTGAATAGGATGATTCAAATAATGTTAAAAAATTGCTACTTAATAATATAAACTATATTATTAAGTTTAGTACAATGTCAACACCTTAGTTTATACATTAGGAGCTATTATGGTTAAAATTTAAAAATAACATAAATAATAATATATTTAAAAAAAAATAGAAATTGAAAGAAATATAAAATTGTAAAAAAAAATATCAGAAAATGATTTTTGAGGCTTTTACAGTTATTAACTTAGATAATATAAAGAAGTTTAAATTGTAATAATATATTATAATGCTAAAAATTTTAAAAATAAAAAATCAATTTTATTAATATATAAAAGTAAGTAGCTTTTGCTTTAAATAATAAATATTCATTATTTACAATTAAAGTTAAAGATAAAATATTAAAAAAAAAAGTAAAAAAAAAATAAAAATAAAAAAAAATAACAAATAACAAATAAAAAATAAAAAATAACAATAATATGTAAATTTAAGAATAATAATAATAATAATAATAATAATAATAATAATAATAATAATAATAAATAAATATAAAATATATTAATAATAATATATTTATAATAATAATTAATTTCTTTTGTTTGTCATGTATTTTTTATCTTATTATATATTTTTTTTTATAATTATGTATGATTTTTTTAAAAAAATTAATTGTAAAATAAAAAATAGATTTTTATATATTTTTTTATTGATTTTATAATAAAAATACAAAAATTTTAAAAATAAACATAACTTAATAATAATTAATTTAATAGATATTAATTAAGAAAATATTAATGATTTTTTTTTTAATAATCTATTTAATATAAATAAAACAATAGATTTGTATAAGAAGATATATGTAGCAATCCTTTATTTAATGAGACTTAGAAAAATATAAAGAAATGTAAGTAAAAAATAGCTATTTTTATTTAATTAAAAAAAAAAATTTAAACAGTCCTTAATTGATTAAATATTTAATAAATATATTTATGAAAAAAATTTAAAAAAACATCAATTAATATTAAATAGAAATTTCTAAAAAAGATAATAAATTTTTGATATAACTTGATTTTGGTGAATAAAAAATAAAAATGATTAACTTAGTATTTTATTTTTTTAAAAAATATTATTAATTAAAAAAATAGATTAATTTATTTCATTATAAAAAATAAAATATTATATTTTATATATAATTATTATAATTTTTATTTTAATTACAAGGATTTATAAAATATTATTTATATTTTATATTATATATATTTTTTTTTTAATAAATATATATTTAAAATTAATAAAATTTTTATAATTTAAAAATGTAAATTATTTAATTATATATATGTTTTATAAAAGAATTTTTTAAAAAGATATTATATATTTAGAAATTACTTTTTAATAATATTTTTTAAAGAGATATATTAATCACATTTAAAATGATCATAAATATTTAAAAATATATATATATTATTTGGAAAAATTTATATAATTAAATAATATAAAATACATTTATAAAATATAATTAAAAATCTCATTAAAAATTATCTTTTTTAATGTTAATTTTAATAACATTTTCTTGATTAATCATATGATAAGATTTTCTTTAATTTTTATTATATTCATAATTACGTATTTTACTTAATTTATTAATTTATTTAGATGTATTAGGCGATTTAGATTTTAAATAAACAACCAACTTATGTGAGCTTTAATGTTCAGCCTAACTTATTTAATTATATATTATTTTTCTTAAGCTATAGGAATTATTTGTTCTATTATTAATAATGCCATTTTCCATTTTTTATAAAAGATTGTTTTCTTTTAACTCATCTTTATGTAATAAATTGTTTTGTATATTAACGTTTTTATCATCACTACCTAAAATTCTCTTATCTTAATTGATCAAATGCTTTAACTTACTATTTTTTTCTGTTTATATAGATTTAGAATTTTTTAATTTTATTATTCTCTTCATTATTATATTTTTTATAATCATTTTTATTTAATATTTAGACTTATTTATCACTCTAATTTATTTCTTAATGTTCAACTTCAACTTTACTGTTTTGTTTCCTTTAATTTGAGTTTAAAAATTAAAAAAAATATTTAAAATATATTTATTTATTAACATTTCATCTATATGAAATAAAGATTTCATAGGAGATTAAATTGTAGTTTTATGTACTGCCATATTATTAATAGTTGATAAAGCTTAAATATTAGAAATAGAAGATCTATGTCCTATTGGTTATAAGGGAGTAGGATTTTTTTTTTATTTATTTTTTAAATCTAAAACTAAAGAGAAAATATCAAATGAATTAGTTTTTAATTTTTCTTTTTTCTTTTATAATTAAAGAAGCTAATTTTAATTTAACAGAGGCTCATTTTTTACAATTATTCCATGTAAAAATTTAACTTTAAAACAAGTAAAAAATCCACATCTTGAGCATTCACAACTTTTCCTACGAATATGCTTTTTTATATTTAATACGTTTAAGTTTGTTTCATCATATTCTTTTAGATTTTCATCACTTCTTATTTTTCTTTATTTATTGGTTTCTGTAAAATTTTAGCAAGCAAAATAATAATTTTAAGAAGAGTTTGCAATATATATTTCATTACTTTAACTTTTTAAATTTTACTTTCTAATAGTTTTAATTTGTTTTTGTATTTATTCATTAGTTTTTTAGAAGTTAATTTTGCGTATATATGATTAGTTTATAGAAATCAGTTTTTGATTACTATCCGATTTTTTTCTTTTTTCTCCTTTCATTATCGAATTTAAAGTGCTTTGTCTTTTTCTTATTCCTTAACTGTTTCTCTTTTATTAAAATGATTCCTATAAAGTATTCTTTAGTCTGTTTCTTTATTATGGTAATATTTAACAATAAAAAATTAAATAAAAATGATTATTAATATATATTTACTAATTTTAGACATAATCTTTTATTGGGCTAATTATATTCAAATTATCTTATATTTTTTAATTATTTTTATCTTTTATTTACTCATCATCTAATAATACTTATAAATTATTTAAATATTTTATTATCACATTTTATTTTTTTCTTACGATAATTTGTTTTAGAAAAATTGCCTTGACTAACTTAATTTTTTGGCTCAGTTACTGTTCTTATATTTGAAGCATCGTTTTTTATTATTTACAAAAAATTCTTATGTTAATGGTCTTTTAAAATTTTATTTTTTTAAAAATTAATTGCACATATTTTTACTTTAATTGACCCCAAATTAATTTAATGAATCCCTTTTTTAATTCTCAATTTTTTTTATTATTAAGGTATTATAATAATATTTTTATAATTTTACCCTCATATTTATTTTTGATGTGTTATTGTTTTAGGTTGATGAGAAATTCATTTTTTTATATTAATGAATGGATAACAAAAAATGTTACAAATAAAAAATTAATATATTAGTTTTTATAAAACTTTATTTAATTTATTTAATTAAAAATATTAAATGCTCTTCTTAATTATAATAAATTAAAAATTTAGATTATTTAAAAAAAATTCTAATAAAATAAAAACAAATTAAATAACGTATTGTATTTTATTTATAAATATATATAGATTTCATTATTTTATTTTTTTAGAAAAAATTATTTTTTATATTTAATTTTTTTGTTAATTTATATTACATAATCTTCTTTTTAACCTTATTAATTTTTATCTATTGATAATTTATAAATATTTAGTTTTAAAATGATAAGGATAAAAAATGATAAATATTAAATTACTAAATTATTTTAAATATTTTTATTAAAATGAATTTATTTATATTTTTGGGAGGGAAATTTTAATTTTCTATTTCAAATTTGGTTCTAACTATAAAATTATTAGTAAAATTTGAATTAATTCTCATTATTTATTATTTTATAAATTTCATTTATATGCTTTATTATAAATTATTTATTAATTGTTTTATTATATATATTTAATTAATTTTTTTCTTATTTAAATAAAAAAATTATTACAAAATTAATAGTTTTAAAATCAAAGCATATATAGATTTATGAACACACCAAATTAATCTGAAGAAAATACACCAAAAGAAACTCTTTAAATTTGAATGAAAAAGTAAAATACGAAGGTTTTATACTATAAAATTTAATTAAAATAAAAAACTATTTATAAATTAATAAATAATAGAGATTAAGTCTGGTTTATATATATTATTTTAATAATATGGTTAGGTTTTTGATATATGTATAAAGAAATTTAATACATAAAGAGCATAAGCATGGATTATTTACAGAGATATTCGTTCTGCAATAAATGCACAAAAAATTTTAAATGGATATCTTTTTTATGGAAAATAATTGGTATATAGAAACCATAAAATTTAAATAAAATTAAAAATAATTTTAAACAAAAAAAATGATTCGATTACATATTAATATTATTATTTTTTTTTAAAAAAAAAAAGAAAATAAACTTTGCAAAACAAAGAAGTCAAATACTTGATAAAATAGAAGGAAAATGGATTCCCTAGAAAAAAATAAAAAAAAATATAGAATAATAATAAGCATAAAAGCCAAAGCTTGGTTTTGAATAATAATTAAAATAATTATCTATAAACGAATAATATATTAAATTAAATTATTAAAATAGTAGTCTTTTAATAGTAGATAATTTAAATGAATAAAATTCGAAAGAATTTTTAACAAGTTTATTTAATTTATATAAAGGATTTAAGTATTAAATAATAAAATTATTTTTTTCAAATTAAACTTAATAAAAAAAGGTCTGTTAATATAAATTAAGTATAAAGAATAGCTTAAATAGAATACGAAAATGCAAAGCAAGCAGAATTTGCATTATAAATCCTTTAAAAATTTTAAATTTCTAAAGATGTTTTTTTAAATATTAATTATGTGAAATGAGTAAATTTTAACTTTTTCTATTTTTCTTAAAAAAAAATTGATGTATGCATTTAGTTTAATAAATGAATAAATAAGATAAAGACAAAAAAATATTATTAATGATATTTTTTTGTTTAAATATATTTATTATTATACGTGTAAAAAGCTTATTTTATCATTTATTTTTTAATAATAATATATATTGTTATTTATATTATATATTCAACATTTTCCATCTTTTTGAAAAATTAGATATTTTTCATCATTTTAAATATAATTTTGAGGATTATCTTATATTATGTTTTTAGTATAACATAAAAAATATTAAACATATACTTTATATTTAGCATTTTAAATCTTTAACAAATTCTATATATTCTTAATGCGATATTTAGAAATGGAGTAAAAAAGATTGATATATCCAGCCAGAATTAAATCTGTCGAATTTTTTTCCGGATCGATACTAGATAGATTCGGAATTTTTAGATAGATTTTAAATTGATACAAATCGATTTTAAAAAATAATTATTATTTGTATTTATAATACAAATTCATATTTATATTAATTTTAATAAATTAAAAATATAATTATAGTATAAATTTAAAACTATGATATATTACTTGCTTATAATTTTTTTAAAAAAGATTTATCAAAAAAAAAACAAAAAAAATATTTAAATATCTATTTTTTTTTTAATTTAAAATAAATAAATAATTTAATATAAAAAATTAATTAATTATTAAAAAGTTTCTTTTTTATAATTATTCTATAATTTTTTTTAAAAATAATTAAACAAAAAAAGGCTTTTTGTCGATCTTATTTTTATTAAAATAGGATTAGGATAAATATTAGATGAAAGAAGAATGCATTTATGAGAAAAAGCAAACAATTACTCTATTTTATATCAAATAATTAAAAATATGCATTTAATAATAAGTATTTCTTTATTTAAACATATTAATATATAAATATATGTTTGATAGAATATGTTTTTTCAATCCGGTATAGAAGATTGATTTCGGATTTTCCATAAATTTCAGATTGATACATAAACTATACTAAGAAATCCAAAAAAGTTCCTACTCTAATATAATTATAATTTATAAAAAATAAATATATATTTCATTTTTTATTTATGGTTTTAATATACATAATTAAAATTAAATATTATAGGTATTATCTTTATAATAAATATACTCTAAATATATATATATATAAATAATTTATTAAAATAATATTAATTTCCAATTTTAAGTTCATATATTTTATAGAGGTGTAAATAAAAAAATTGAATTAGCTGAAACTTTTTTTAAATCAAACTAGCTTGAATTTTTATTAATTATAATTTGTTTTATTTAAAAATAAGATATCTATATAAAAATTTAAAAATAAAATTAATATATTTAATAATAATAATATAATAAATATTGAAATAAATCTTTGATTTTTAAAAAGTGAATAAATCCTTTAATAAAGATTAGTAATTTAGGATTATTAAATCGTCCTAAATTTTTTTATATAAAGGAAGTGATTTAATTATGCCTTAATATCATCCGAACAAACAGAAAATAAAATTAAAAGAAATATATACTATTATAATAAAAATTTAATTATAAATATATATATATACATATATAATATTATTATTTTTATGTATATATTATATATAATCATTTTTGATTGTATATTTTATAATGCGACCACATTTAGAAAATGCCTTCTTTTAAATCAGAAGAAACCTAATTAACAATATTTTCCATAAAAGAACTCGTCTCAAGATTTTATTTTGATTTTTATTAAGAATCTTTTAAAGGTGATGATAGAGGTGTGTGAAATTGCTTTTATTAATAAATTTAATTTTAACTTTTTCCTGTTAGAACTATATTTTCCATATTTTGTTCAATACTAGATGTCTTTTATTGATTAAATTTTTAAATATTTATATTAGGAGGAAGCATTTATTTTGTTTAAGGTATAATTTGAATATCATTTTAGCTTAGTTTATATAAAGTATTTACTTTATCAATAAGCAATAAATTTTTAGGTTTATTTTTCTATTCTATACATATCTTTGAATTATTATCAACATGATTTTCGTATTTTTGTAAATTTTAATTTTGTTAGAATAAATGTTCTACAAATGTATCATTATCATTCTAAGTAACAAACTAAAATTAATTATCTATTTTTTCTATATTACTGAACTCATCACTAATATTCATATTTTCAATTTTACTTATTTCGTTTAGTTCATAGAAAAAATTATTTTGTTATTTCTAAAGTAAAAAATCATTAGTTTTATTATTTTAAGTACTTCTTTCTGTACTCTTTACATCTTATGTCGTTTTCGTTTCGAAAACATTGTCACAATATTACGAATATAATTAAGATAAGTCAATATTTATATTTTTAATAAAATCTTTGTTTATTATTTCATTTTGAACAGCTTCTAATTTAATTATTGAGTTTGTTAGTGTTTCTTATCGATTTTATTTTTCTTCTTATATGTATAAACAATCTTTTAAGTATTAGAATATTTAATGAAAAGTATATTCTATTTATTATTTTTTATTTGTTTCGATATACTATTCTCTATGATAAATACTTTTTATACATTATTAAATAAACTATTTAAATGACTTTTTTTTTATTATTATTATTATTTATATTATTTTTAAATTATTCTACCTTAGTTTATGATACTCTAAAGAAGAAGTGTTTATTTTAATTTGAAAATTAATTTAAATATAATTCACTATGAAATACTGCTTCTTTTTAATCGTTATCTTTTTTTATATATTAAGGTACATTATGAAAAGTCATTAAAATATAATTATAAAAATATTGTTTATATTTTATTTCTGCTTCAAATATATAATCCTAATATATATTTTATATATGAAAATTAAATACATATAGTTTTACATTTCCTTTTTTTTTAAATCTTATTGTATTTTCTCTATGTTTTAAATTAAATAATCTTTGCATTTTTCTGGAAAGCAGATTTACTAATAATTTTATAATAGAATTAATAAATAAATAAAAATACCGCTTAATTAAATAATTCCATATTATCATAATCATAAACAAGTGTATAATTTTAAAATTTAACACTATCTTTTTGTTTTGAAATCCCTATTAAAAACGGTTTCTCATATTTCATATAATCGAAAGAATTCTAACTAGTTACAAGTGGGACATATAGATTTTTCCATTCAAAAGGAGCAATTAAGCTTTTTACATTTTCACAAAAGAGTGTCAATACATAAGGTCTTTGAGAAAGTATAATAATTTATTGTTCTAATAAAAGACTTAATACTAATTAAAATAAAATATTAGGATTTTATGGAAAAATGAAATATTAGAAAGCACTGTTTGAAGGGGAAATTATATTTTAGAAAGGTTATTCGATATCATTTTTTACAAAAAAGTTTATAAAATTGTTTTATTTATTAATAAATAAATTAAGTTTATAATTTTGTTCTTTTAAAGCGCATTATTGAAAAGTTGATTAAAGTATAAAATTTTCAATAATATTTATTTGGTTATCAACGCAACTTTTTTAATCTTTTAAGAATAATTTTATTTAATCTTTTTAATTTATTTTAAAATTTATATAGTATTATAAAAACTATTTTAAAGGATGAAAAGCATTACAAAGACTTACTGCTATATAGCATACTGGAATTAAAAAAGATTCACTTATTTTATTAGTATCTCTAAAATCATATATTTCCTTTTTTATATATAGTTTTTTTTTTTCTATATATAATTTTTATTTAACGTAAAAAATAGTAGAAACACATTTATAAGAATTTTTTTAATCTTGTATTACGAAATAATTATTTTACTGTATTTATTAATATTGCTTCATGTCTTTTTATTATATAAAATTCATATGCTTCTCATATAAATTATCTCCTTTCTTTAATAAAGATACTCCACATGGAAAAACCCACTAATTTTAATTTAAATTTTTATTTAAATATGTCTTTACTTTATCTATTTACTATAACACTTCAGGAATTTTTTATTAATTTGGATATATATTTCTAACATTTATTTAAGTTATTTAACTATTTATATTTTTATGAAATAAGGAATCGTCTTAATATTTTTTTATGTTTTTATAATATAAATATAATATAATTTGTAAACTTCTTTTTATATCATCATCGATTTCACATTTTAAAAATAAATAAAATAATGTTGATTAATTTTAATAATCTTAGATAATATTTATTTTCATAATAAAATAATAAAAATTTTTTTTTTGAATATTTATTTAAATTTTTTATTATTTATTAATATAAATAAGTTGAATTTTATTATTTTAATAATTATTAATTAATCAAATTAAAAAAGCTATGAATAAATATAATAAAAATATTAGAAATAAACATATGTTAAAAATATAATATAAAAACACATATATAAATTATAATTAATATATAAATAATATATAAAGAAATAAAATAAAGATATAAATCAAAATAATTATAAAAACATCTATTTATAAAAAATCAATTTATGCAAATTAAATTCATTAATATTAAAAAATAAATATATATATATAATTCATTTTATATTTTTTCATAAATTAAAAAAATAAAAATGCAATATAAAATAGCAAAATAATAAAAAAACTTAAGAAAAATTAACTAATATATGTATATTTTAGGTTAAAGAGTAATTTTTATATTTAATAATTTATATTTTAATATTTGTGTTTAATTTTATTTTTTTGTTTTTATAATTTTAAAAATAATAATATATATATGAATATAAAATATATTTATTAAAAATAAATAATATAATAAGTATATAATCATATAGATTATTATTACTATATTAGAAATATTATATAAAATAAAAGATATAAATAAAATATTAATTATTAAGTATTTATAATATATATTCTTAAATATAATAAATTAAAGAAAACAATATTTCATATTGATTAAAAACGTTTGTCTAAAATTTATTTTAATATTGAATAAATTACTAAAAAATATATTGTAATGTAGTAAATTAAATTAAATTAAATTAAATTAAATTAAATTAAATTAAATTTTTTTATTAAATTAAATTTTATTAAATAAAATTTTATTAAATAAAATTTTATTTAATTAAATTCTTTTTTTTTATATATTTATATCAATTTAATATTAAATATTAAAATCAAAGCACAAAATTATTTATAATATAATAAAAGAAAATTAAATAGAATTAAATTTATATAAAAATATCTATATTAATATTATTTCTTCTTTTTTAAAATAAAACTATAAAATGTTATTTTTTTTAATATTTTTTTACTTACTCATATATAATATTTATTAACGTGAAATTTTAGTTATTAAAGAATTTGATACTCCTTTTATTGAATAAAATACTTTTACTGGCTGGAATCTATTTATTTAATTTCAATGTTTTTCTTAATCATAATTCCATGAGTACAGAAATAATTTTGTATTTGGAATTTTTAGTAAAACCCCTTTATTATTGAAGAAATATTAAAATTTACCTAATCATTATTCATTAGCAATATAATTTGATTTTTTATTATATAAAATTACAAGATAATATTAAATCTTAAAATGATCAAGTCACCATATATTTTGATAATAATATTCATGATTCTTTTAAAATTTATAATCAAAAAGGATTATAGATATGCCAAGCTGATAAAGATTCAACAGATATATATAGTTTTAAGTAATACGGAGATATAGTATAAAGAATTTATTCAAATATCACTCATGTAGATTCCAATTTTGAATTAAAATTTGTTTCTACTATGGTTTCAAATGAAAATGATAATGGCTATGGTATCAAAAACATTTATCTATGGGTCGATACATGTCATGAATCATGTCTTACGTGTAATGGTCCCAGTGAAACTGATTGTTTGACTTGTCCTAATGGTTTTACATTGGTAAACGATATTAAAGGTAATATTTGTAAATGTAATGGATATGTGAAAAATAATTAATGTTTAATTAAGTGTGATTAAATTAAAGAGGTCAGTGTTTAGGGCAGCAATAATATTTTTTGTGTTGAAAGTAATGCGCAGATGTGAATTGTTTAGATTGTGAAAATAATGAGTGTATTTGTGCAAA
>NW_004087003.1:43000-91117 GCF_000220395.1 Ichthyophthirius multifiliis
GCTATTGATGATACAAATTTTTAAATTAATATGTGTTTAGGAAAAACAGTTTGTGATTATAATGACAGTATTTAATTTGCCACAAATGCTGTTGAGAGTTGCGGAAAGTATGGTAAAAAAGCTGAATAGTTTAATTTTTATAAAGAGTTTGATTTTAAACGAGGATTAGAAGGTAGTTCGATTAATTTTTATATATAAATAGTTATGCCGAATGATTAAATTAAGCCAATTGCAGAAAATAATGATTAATTCTTCGGACTTAGAGATTTGTATATTGTGATTTAATATTGTAATTTAAATTGTAAAAAGTGTAATAATCAAGATAAGTGTGATGATTGTCAAAATGGGTATTTTTTGTTTGAGGATAAATGTGTAGATAAATGTCCTGAAAATTCAATTCAGTAAGGTTAGTAATGTATTAGTTGTGATATTTATAAATGTAAAAGTTGTATTTCGGTAGGATTAATTTAATGTTCTAAATGTAAAAAAAATATGAATATTTTATCTAATAATTGTCCTAAATGATTATTTTAAATTTACATTATCATTATAATTATTTAACAAAAAGTGATATTTTATTAATTAAAATTCAAATTAATTTAATTCGTTTGTTTCTATTTGATAATTTTTTATTTTATGAAAAATTTTATAATTAAATTATAAATTATAATTAAAAAAATAAATTTTAAATCGTAAACATTGTATGGAAATTTATATAAATTATATTTTATTTTAGCGTTTTTACTAATGTTAATCAATATTTATATTTTTTATTTAATTTCTTAAAATATATTGTATTTAAATTGTTTCTTAGATTTAGATTTGATTTTTTTTGCTAAAAAAATGCTTTAAGAATAAAACAAATTTAATATAAATAAATAATTATGTAATAAAAAATATTTTCAATAAAAAATTATCAATAAATATTAAAACTTATATTAATTATATTCATTTTTTTAATTATTATAAAAAAAATTGAAAGTAATTAAATGAATATTACAGAATAAATTAAAAGTAAACAAGAGAAAATAAAAAGAAGAAATGTTTTCATAGAAATTCAAAATAAAAAACTTGAAGAAAAAAAAGAAGAACTATAAAACAATAAATAATTATATAATACTATATTAAAATAAATAAATAAATAGTAGTATATATATTTAAATATATTACTATTTTCACAAGAATTATTTGATTTTATAAATAAGCAACTAAATAAAATGAAATAATTCTTATTATTAAATTATATATATTATTAAAATACTTAAACTAATATTTTATTTTATAATTAAAATATTTAAAAATAAAAAAATTATAAATTTAAATATAAATGTAAAAGTTAATAAAAAAAAATATATATAAGAGATTAAATAAATTATAAATATAATATTTTTAATAAATATTAAAATTTTATTGAAATGTAAAAATAAAATTAAAAAGAAATTAAAAAAAAAAAACTTTATTTATAAATTTATAAAAAAAATATCATAAATATATGTAAATAATTGATAATTAAAAATATTTTATTATTTTTAAATATAATAATTCATATAAAGTATAAAATATAAAATAATAATTTGAAATTTATAAACTAAATAATTTTTACACTATTTTATTATTATTAAAAATATTATTATTATTATTATTAATATTATTATTATTATTATTATTTTCATTACTATTATTATTATTTTATTTCATTAATAAATTTATTTTTAAAATATTATCTTAAAATATTTATATGTATTATTATTTCACAAAATTTCATTTATTTTTTTTATATTTTTTTTTTATTTTTTTATAATAATATTTTCTAAAAAATGAAAGGTTATAAATAAAAAAAGTTCAGCATTATATTTATTTTATTTTTTAAAAAATAATAATTATTTAAATATTAAATTGAAGAATAATAATAATAAGAATTATAAATTTTAAAAAATAAACTAATATAAACTATAATAGAAATTCTAAATAATAATGTAAAATTTAAAATATCTAAAAATTATAAAATATACTATCTAAATTTTTTTAATTAAAATTTTAAATAACTTAATTAATTTACGTTTAACTTATTAAAGCAACTAAATTTATTAATTAAATATTTATTTTAAAGCCCAGCATTTTTATTTTTCCGCCTAAAATTTTTTAAAAATACAAACTGATATCTTATTCATAATATTTTTATATTGAATTTTATAATTTAATATTATAAAAAAATAATATATTAATTTTTAATTTATAATGAAAAAAAACTTAATATTATATGCTCATGGGTTTGGAGGAAGTGGATTTTCTAAAAAAGCAGAAATTTTATAAAAGCATTTCCCAGTATTATCTTTATCTTTACCTTTTTAGCCAAATTTAGCAATAGCAAATGTAGTTTTTTTACAAATAAAAATATTTTAATTATTATTTCTAGCTTGAGAATACATTAAAATACATTGATAGTAAATATGAAGTAACATTAATTGGGAGTTCTTTAGGAGGATATTACTAAATTTATTTAACAGAAAAATATAATTTGAAATGCGTATTAATAAACCCTTCGATTTAGCCATATCTAACGGCTGCAAAGTTTATTGGAATTAATTTTAGTTATTATGATTAGTCAAAATTCGAATGGAATTAAGTACATACTTAATCTTTATATCAGTATGAAGTTTAGAAAATTAATAATGAAAAGAATTACATGCTTTTTATTTAAAAAGGAGATGAAATTTTAGATTATAAAGTAGCATTAAAAAAATTTCCAAATGCATATTTAGATATTGAAGAAGGAGGTAATCACGAGTATTAAAATTTTGAAAAAAAAATGGATTTAATTAGAAAATTTATTAAAATATGATATTTTTTGTTAATTTATTGATTTTTCAATTATTAAAATAAAGAAAAATTTGATTATATTATAAAATTATAAAATATATAAAAGAATAAAAAAATAAAAAAATGTTTATTTATGAATTCTATGTTATGTTTGTATTAAAAATAAATCTCAATTATTAAGAAATAAATATTTAGTGATAAAAAATTTTTATGTAAAGTTTAAAGATAAGAAAAAAAAAAAAAAAAAAAATTAAATATAAAATTTAATTGATATAAAAAAAGAAAATTATAATATTTATTATTATATAAAAAAAGAAATTGTTAATAATAATTTGAAATCAAAATAATTATAAAAATAAAATAAATATATATATATATATTTTTATTTATTTTTATTAATAATATAATTTTTAATAATATAAATATAAAAAAATATAAATAATATAATTTATTAAATAAATTAAATAAAATTTATATTATATAAATTAAATAAAAAAAAAAAAAATTAATAAATAAAAAAATTAATATTGGCAAAAAATAAATAGAAAAAATCTGTAATTAATAAAATACTATATAAATAAAGAAAATAAGTATATATTTTATATATTTGAAAAATAAAATAAAAAATATATATAATTTATATAATATATATTATATATATTTATATATTTATATATTTATATATTTATATATTTATATACATTTATTAATATTTTTTTATATTTTTTTTCTTATTTAAATTTTACAAAGATAAATAAAATATAAATCTATTTTTTTTTATATATTTATCTCTAAATTTTTTACTTCTATAATATTTAATAATTATTATAATATTTTATTTTTTTATAATACTTAATAATAATTAAATATTTAGACTAAATAAATTTTATATTTATTAGATTTTTTTATAATATATAATAATAGAATATTTATATTATTAGTCATTATATTATTATTGTTTTCATTTTTTTTTATAATTCTTCATAAAATTCAAAATTAATATTTCTTTCTTTAATGAAATCATTCATATTTAAATTTTTTAAAATTTACGAATAATCTTCTTTATATTGAATAATAAGTCTTAAAAGTTAAAAATAATCTATTATTCTGCTTAAAAAATCAATAATAATTGTATCATCATTACTTAAACTTTCAAAATTATAATATTATTTATATACATTTTCCTATATTTTACTATTTATAACTTTAATCACATTTACAATTACCTAGTATATATAAAAAAAGAAATATTTATAATCTTCTTAGTTCTCTTTTCCTTCATAAATTAAATAATTATTGAATATTCTATTAAACTAATAATCAAATTAAGCTTCATCTTTGAACCTTTAATTATCTTTTACTCGTAAATAATAATTTCGATAATTACTATAAACTTCATAATAATATTAATTTATTTTTTTGAACATTTCCCTAAAGTTTTAACTTAATTAATATTCTTACCAATTTTAAATATTCAAAACGTTAACTCCTTTTTCCATTTATAAATTTTTAAGTATCTTTATTTGCAATATAAGATGTTTATTTAATAAAAAAAGAAGTTTTTCAATCAAAAAACTGTCTTCAAATATCTTAAAAAAACGAATATTGACTTCTATTTGATTTTTTAAAAAACGAACATTTTTACATATACATAAAAAATTTTCTAAATTTAAATCCTACATAATAAAATCATCTTATAAGATATTATTTTTTCTATTTAACAAAATGCAGTTATTGTTCTAAAATAAATATTGATTTTATTATTATTTGCTATTTTATTCTTTTTCTTTTAAATTATAAATATATTACATATATTTATTTCCTTCTTCTTTATTAAATTTAAAACGAGTACTATAATATTTATTCTATATTATATTTTAATTTGAATATGAATTATTATTTTACGAATTATTATTTGACATAGACTCGATTTTGAATCCAGATAATACTTATAAATTACTTTGTTGGAATTTTTTTTCGGTAAAAAAATCTGTTTTATTAAGTGCATTTAAATTCGTTTATTTATTTAAAAGAGAAGGAGTTTTAATAAGATTATTATTATTTAAGTTACTTTAATTATTTTTTATACTGGAAAAGTATTGCTTTTTAGGCGTATAATTTGAAGGTCTTTATTTAAGGGAAAAATCGCTTGAATTTTCTTATAATTATTTATTATTTTCTACTTAATATACTGATTTTGAACGATTTTCGTAGTTTTCAATTTGCTTTTTTGGAATAGGAGAACTCTATTTTTTGTTTTATTAAATTTTTTATTTGGTTTTTTTAGGATTTTGTGATAATTTTGGAGAATAATCTGTACTGCATGAATTCTTATAACTGTTATTTTATGGAAGAAGTTTCTTTTGTGGAGAAGGAGTTTTCTTAGTTTAATTTTGCTTCTCTTTGGAATTTGGAGTATCCTTTTTTTCTATTACTTTTTACAACTTTTATATGTATTCTTCAAAAAGAGGACAATTACACATTTCACTTATACTTAGTCGTTCATTTTCTTTAAATTATAAACATTTCGTCATAAAATTTATTAAAACTGTAGATACTTAAGAATCCTTTTAAGGGAATACTAAAGGAATATTATTCAATTTTTAGACTAAATCTACTACATTCATAGCCGGCCAAGGTGTTCTTCCGTATAATAGTTCATATAAAATTAAAGCAGTACTCCAAACATCACACTTAGAAGTATATTAAATCTTATTAAGAATTTAAGGAGCCATATAAAGAGGGGTTCCTACTAAAGAATTCATTAATTAGTCCTCAAGAGAAAGCAATTTTTTAGCAAACCCAAAATCAGTGATTTTAAAAATATCATTGTGAATTAAAATATTAGCCGGCTTTAAATCCCTATGTATAATATCATGTTTTGATAATTCTTACAATCCACTTATTATTTAAGAAATAATTTATATACATTTTTATTCTGAAAAAGATTTACACTTTTTCAAAAATTGGCGTAAATCGCCTTAATTGCAATATTCAGTTATTATATATGTATTATTCTTTGTTTAAAATACATCTAGCAATCTCACTATATGAGGATGTTTTAAACGCTTCATTATCTTTATTTCTGAACACAACATCTTCCATGCATAATCTGATTTTAATGTATGTATATTGATTGCCTTTATTGCAACTATTTAGTTGTTTTTTTGTTTATGCCAATATATACTGTTCCTGATGAACCTTTACCTATACACGCATTAAGTGAAAACGCATAATTTTCAATTAATTTTTCAGGTTAATATTTTTTAAGAAGTTCCATTCTTTTATGTTTAGTAATTTATTTAATTAATAATTTTTATTATTTTTATTAAATTTATTATTTTTTAATTATTTGATTGTTTAATTTTTTTATTAATTTAAATATTTGTTGTATAATTTTTATTATTTTTATATATTCTTAAATATTTTTATTAATGAAAAATAAGGTTATATCATAATATATTGAATTTAAAAGAAAATACATTATTATTAAAAATATTAAAATTAATTATAACTATAATATATATATATAATATAAATAAAATTATAATCTGAATTTAAAAAATTCGGATTATTAGATATAATTATAATATTAGATATAATAAAAAAAATATCAAAATATTTAAATATATAATCTATTTGTAAACAAAGAAATAAAATATATTAAATTATTAAAAAAAAAACTTTACAAAATAAAAATATTGAAAATTAAAAATAAAATAAATCTCAAATATTACTTGAATTAAAAATAATTTTTTTAAAAAATATTATTATGATAAAAAAATATAAATAAAAAATACAAATTTAAAAAGCCAAAAATATTATAATAAAAAATATATTTAATAAATAATATAAAAAATTTATAAAAAAATATGAAAAAAAAAGAATAATAAAAAAGAAAACATAATAAAAATAAATATAATAATATTAATAATAATAAATAATAATAATAATAATAATAATAATAATAAATAATAATAATAATAATAATATTAATATTAATGATAATAATAATAATTATTTTAATAATGATAATAATTTACTTTCTTTTTTTATTAATTTTTATTTTTTATTAAAATATATTATTTTATAATTCATTTTATACATTAAATTATTTTATATCTAATTTTTTTTTATATATAAATGATATTTATATACTTTTTATATTTTTTCAAAATTAAATATATTTAAATTTTTATATCTTTATTTTTTAAATATAAATTTTATTTATTTTTTTATTTTATTTAATTAATTATTTATTTTTATATTTTTTCAATTTTATTTTTTTTTTATATATATTTTTATTTTAAAATTTTTAAATATAATTATAGTTAATTTATAATAATTTATTTTCTAAATATTTATTATTTTATTTATAAATTAAAAGATTTAATTATTTTATAATATATTTAAAAAAAATAAAAAATATTTAATAGTTAGAAGAATATATAATCAATATTTTTATTAGTATTTTTATATATCATTGTCAATATTTTAGATATTCAATAAAAATTATTTTTAATTTTCAACAATTAGTATCGTTAATAACAATTATTTGTGTATTGAAAAAAATAATTTTTTAATATATATAATTTAAATTCTTACTAAATTTCAATTTTTTAATCAAATAATTTCAATAAATATATACTTAAATTTTCATATATAAAAATAATAATAAAATATATAATATATATTTGATATTATTTAATTAAAATGTATAAAAGAATTTCAAATAATAAATAAAATTAAATAGAAATAAATGAAATATTTTTATTATTAAAATAATATAAAAAAAAATAATTTGAAAATATCTTTTATAATAAAAATTATTATTAATATTATTTTAGATAATTTATTCTATTTTATATTAAATATAATACAATTTTTTTTTTCTTTTTATTTAAAAGATTTCGAAAGTTATAATTGTTTAATTTCATATCATCTTAAATATAATTTTTTTTATTGTATTCAACAAATATATAATATTTTAATATTATGACCCATCCTAAATTAAAAATATCTAATAAATATAGATGTTTCTAATAAAAAAATTGAGTTTAAGTCATTTTTTTAATCAAGATAATATACAAGCATTTTTAATTTTTAGTGTGATTAGAAATAATTATATAAATTAATTTATATAATTTAGGACTTTAAATTAGGTTGAATGTTTTGCTTTAAAAATTAAAAATGTTAATTATGATCACTTAAATGTTTAATTTAGAAATAAAATAAATAATTTAATTGAATAAAAAAATATTTTACTTTTATATAATTTATATAAAATAAAATTGTATAATTATATTAATATCTTTATTACAAACAATAATTATTCAAAAATAAAATAATAGTTATTACTTTTTACAAAATTTAAAAAAATGAAGACACTAAAATTTAATTATTAATAATTTTTTTAGACTTGTTTCTTGTTTTCTGACAAATTTATATTCAATTATAAATCTAGTATACATAAGTTATTTAAAATTCTGAGATTTTTTATTACTTAAAATAAGAAAAAATATTGATGTATTTTTTTTGAAAATGTATATGCTTTTAATTTTTATAAAAAAAATATTTTTTTGATTACTAAATTAAAATGATTGCATAAAGTTATTAAAAATATAAATAAAAACAAATGAAAAAAATAGAATCAATATTTATATATATATTTTATTATAACAATTAAATATCAAGAAAGAAAAACTATGTAAACAAAAGCAAAAATCATCAAAATTATAAATATCTATAAAAATAAAAAATAATATATTTAAAATTTAAAATTACCCTAAAAATTAATCCTCTTGTAGATGAAGCATATCTATAAGCATTCATTATATGTTGTTTTCCTTTTTCAACATTAATAATAGCAACATCAGTATCTTTATCAATTCTATTAAATTAAATATAAATAAAAATTCAATAATTATTTAAATTATTTTAAAAAAACCTATCAATCATAGTTTCATGCATTTTAACCATAGTACCAATTCTTACAAACATTTAAGAAACATTTTCTAATTATTATCTAATAACTTTCATTGCATCTGCTATTTAACTTTATTATTTTTCTTTGAAGTCTACTTTTTTATAAGTCTAACTTCTATTTATAAATTTATTCGAATCTTCAATATCTTCACTATTTAAAAGTAATATATAAAAATAATAATAAAAATTATAATATTACATATTACTATTAGAACTATTTAAAAATTAAGCGCCTGAAGCTCCAAACCTTCTTATTGCACCTTTGTCTTAAATATTTATTCTTTATTTAACTTATTAATTTTAACTTAAGTCCTATTTATAAAATTAAATTCATTTTAAAAGTAAATAATATAACATCTATTCTTTTATTTGTTATTTTCTTAAAATTATTTGCAATTTAAACAAATTATCCTTAAATTATTTCTATTATTACTTTATAAGCTTCATGTCCTGCTTTAGATTATTTAATGCATTCATCAGGTTTACTGTTTTATAATTCATTTATTCCATTTTAAATAGTATTTACATTCTCTTTAATTATCATTACTAATTCATTGATTTTAGCTTCTTCATTATTAAATAATCCTGATACATTTGATACTATTTAAATTAATTTAATTATTAATATTCATATTTATTTTTTTACAATTGTTTAATTCTATCAATTTTTTATTTGTTAGTTAAAGTTATTATCTTATTTCAGTAGATTTTTTAAAAAAGCCTTTTTTATAATATTTAATCACTTTAGTTTTATTAATATAAATATATATATAAAATACTGTTTTATAAATCTAATGTTTGTTATGGCTTTTTAGTTCCTGTAGAATATTTTTATGCGATTTCTAAAAATTTAGATGTTATGTTTTGTGCACTTATTCCGTTTTAGTTATAAATATTTCCCATCATAAATGGGTTAGAGTTTTTTATATATTATTATGACATTTTCTTTTATTTAATTTATTTATAATTATTCTAATTTTTAAGAAAATAAAATATATTATATAAAAAAATATTTTTAAAATCTGTTTAAAATAGAATTTATTATTTATTAATAATTAGTGATGTTACTAATACGGATCAAACTCATTTTAAATTCAGATTTTTTACTTTTTTTTGTGATTCATAATCTAATAGAAATTTTTTATGGTCTGTAATAACAATATAAAATAAAAGTTTATCTAAAAATCTAATAGATATAATGTTAATTAATTAGTAAATTCTAGAATTTTACACTTAATCACAAAAATAAATATCCCTATTAACTATAACCTCAAAAAAACCCAACCTAAAATACTGGATATTTTCATCTTAGGGCTGATGCAAAAGAAAATGATCAGAAATTAGATTAATTCGGATTTATTAATAAAATCACAAAATAATAATAATATCAAATTGTAATAATAATTAATAATCGCAAAACTTAAACTTTATGTCTCCTGTAATCAAAATAATATCTACTTTAAATAGCAATTCTTCATGTTAAACTACAAAAGCATAACAAATATAAAGCCTTATTTAAAACAAATATAATATATCCTCTAATTTAAAATCTTTACTATTATCCTCTTTCCCTGTTTTATTATAACTAAAATAATCCGAAACCTAAAGCTGACGAGCTTTATAAAAAACAATAATAAAAAAATAAAGCCATAGTGTAATAAAACAATATAGCTGCAGCATAATAAAACTACTTATAAATACACTTATTGAACAAAAACATATAAAATATAATCACTCATCATCACATATAATCATAAACCTACTAATTTTAATTATTCTTCATTAATTAATAAATCTTATTAAAAAGTGTAGAGTGTAGCAAACAAATATTTTAAAATTTACCTAGAATTCAGTTAGCCTTTTAGCCTACTACTTCATTCATAATAGAACTCTATATTAAAATAAATATATATATATATTATAAATATACTTTCAGTAAGTAAAGGCTTAAAATTATTGAAATAAAAATTATGTTCTATTTAAGTTATAATATCTGTAAAAAAAAGAACTTATAATCAAAGCTTTTAAAGACTATCTATCTTAAATCCTCTTTAATAAAAGGATTCAGATAAACTGGAGCAATATAAAATTTAACTTTGTTAAAATAAAAAGAATCACTTTAAAACTCATCAAGACTGCCCTATTAATGCCAAATTAATTAAATTTTAAAATAAGTTAATCTGTAATGAAGAATATACTCCAATTTAATATGTTAAAAGAATTCTTAATTTTATCTTTAAAATATAAAAATTATAGAAGGGTATAAATTAAAGGCTTTGAAACTCTACTGAAGTGTTTAGATTAAATGTAATGAATCCTCTTCTAGTCTAAAAGCATTATTGAATGACATTATAAATTTTTTATTTACATAATTAGTAGCTTTAGATTCTGTATGCTTATTTTTCTGAGTGACTTTAGAATTAAATAGTTTAGAAAAATAGTAATAATTAATAAATTAGCATCACTAATAATACAGATTCTTAAATATTGAATTATAAAATACACGGTTAAGAATAATATATTACTTAATAAAAATATATTTATTATTTTCAGTAATAAAATACAATTATCATTTTATAATAAAAAACAAAAACTTATATATAAAAGATTGCTAAAAAAAAGATATACTGAATATTATCAATCATTACATAAAGCTTATTTGCCTAATTTTTGATCTCCAAACTTTTTTCGACAAAATAATTAATCAATTTTTAAAATAATTATAAAGCAACAATTCATTTTTTAAATTTTAATATTAGTTAATTTTTAATTTTCATAAACAATAAATAACACAATTTGCATTTTTGTATATGGATGTATATATTTATAAAAATCTTAATTTTAAATTTGTATTTATATATATTACTTTTTTTATTTAAAAAAATATCGAATTTTTAATTTTTTATATTATATAAATATGCTTGAATCTTACAACATATAAATATTTAATTTTAATCAACATTATGCATTTAATAATAAAAATTATATATTTTTATCAATTTTATATAATTAATAAATTTTAAAAATATATAATTAATAGCATAATATAAATAAGTTTGATTTTAAAATACTTTAAAAGTATATAATTAATAGCTTAAGATATATAATTTGATTTTTATGTATAAAATTTTTAATATTTTATATAACAAATTTTATAACGACAAGTTCTCATTTTATGTGCTTTATATAAATATAATTATATACTTATCTTTCTTTAAATTATATTTTGTTTTTTTGTGAACAAAAATAATATAAATTATAAAAAATTATATTATTATTTTTTGTAAATGGATATTATGACTTCCCATATTTTATACCAAAGTACTTATGTAAGTTTATATTATTAATATTAAATTATAAAACGACTCCCAAAAAAAAAAAAAAAAAAAAAAAGAATAATTTATTAATTAAATACGAAGTTTTTTTTTAAACAAAAAAAGAAAAAAAAAAATTATTATAAAAGTAATAAATAAATCGTTTTTATTTTCAAAACTTATCAAACAAATTTTAATTAATTAGAATATCTTTAAACTTATTTAATATTTTTTCTTAAAATTATTTTTGAAATTCTTAATTTTAAGAAATAATTTTTTCTCTTTGCCCTTCCTTCCATTCCCCAAACTTGCAATTTCCTTTTTATATGTAAAATAAGCCTTTTCCATTTTATTTTCCATTTTTCCATTCTCCGACATATTTTTTACCATCAGGCCATATAAATATACCTTAACCATCTTTTTTATCATCTAAATAATCTCCAATATACATTCTTCCATCAAGCCAAGTAAAAATGCCGTTTCCATTCATTTTATTGTTTTTCCATTCTCCTTAATATTTTCTTCCATCATTCCATGTATAAACTCCTTTTCCTTCAATATCATTATTAATAAATTCGCCTTCATAAGTAGAATTATCTGCCCAAATAAATTTTCCTAATCCACATTTTAATCCTAATTTATAATTTCCTTGATATTAAGCGCCATCTTTCCAAATTTCAATACCTTTCTAAAATGTTAACATATTTTTTTTTATTAAATAAAAACCTTTCCCATGTTATTAATCATCAAGCCATTCACCTTCATATTTAGATCCATCCTTATGAATATAAATTCCTAATCCATGGGATTTATGGTTTTTCCAATTTCCAATATAAATATCTCCATTAGCATGTATTAATCTTCCATAGCCCTAAGCTTTATCATTAACCCAAAAGCCTTCATAAATAGAACCATCTTTCCACACCTGAATACCTTTTCCGTATTTACATTCATTTGCCCATTCTCCTATATAAATAGCCCCATTTTTTAAAATTATAGGGTTTTTAAAAAAACGCTTATGAAATTCTTCTGATTAAGTTTCTGGGTAATCAGAATCATTAAATTAAAAAGGAGGCCTTTGTATAGAATTCTATAGATGTTATTAGGCAAATTCTAATAAGAGTTTATCTACTTTTTAATTATAGTTTTAAATTTATATTTAAGTAAATTAACGACGGGCTAACCATCCTCTAATTAAACTTTAAATTTTTATTATACTTTTTATTATTTCATATTCTAAGTTATAATTATTTGATCCTATTTCTCTATTTATCGGCTTATATTATATTTCTGATAAATTTTATTCAGTTGTTTATTTTACACAGGTACAATTTACATTTCCCATTTTTTTTTTTTTTTTTTTTTTAGCTTTGATTTTTGATTTTTGATTTTTTTTTTTTTAAAAAATAATATTTAAATATATATTATAATTTTTCTTTAAAAATAATAATAAAAAAAATGAATGAATAATAAATAGAAGAAATGAAAATTAATTTAGAAATTATGAATGAAGTTTTAAAGCTTGAAAAAGCAAAAATCTAAGAGGTTGATAAAGAATTAATTAACCAATTAAATGAAAACAATAATTTAAAATCAATAAACAATTTTTTATAGCAAGAGAATATTAAATTATCAAGTCAGTATAAAGAAATAATTATCAGAAACACTTAAATTGTATAAGAAAATGAAACCATAGTTTAAACTATCTAAGAATTATAATCAACAAATACTATATTAAATTAAAAAGTAAAATAAAATTATAAAAATGTTTAATTTTTTTAAATAATTTTAATTGTAGATAAATTAATTGAAATAAGAATATCTTAACGTAGATGATAATTTTAATAAAGTTATATAATAAAAATATGAATTAAAAAAACATGATTAATAAGTATAAGATTAAATAGAAGAATCTTTTAAAGAAATAACAAAATTAAATTTTTCTATTCAAGAATTTTTAAATAAAATACCTTTTTCAGTTTAAAAAGACTTTAAAAATTTATAAAACATAAAATTAAATTTTTAAAATTAAAATAAATAAAAAATAAAATAAACTGATTAAATAAATACATAATTAGAATATATTATTTAAAATTTATAATTGTTATTTTAAGATTCTAATCAAATATTCAAAATCTATAATGAACTAAAGTAGAAATAATTAAAAATTTTATTTTATTTTATTTTTTAATAATAATAAAAAAAAAAAAACAAATAAAAGATAAGAAAATAGAATTATAAATCAAAAAATTACAAATGTTGAAAAACAATATTTACTTCAAAGCGAAGAACTTGAATAATTAAAAATATTTGAATAAAAATTTCAAGAAAAAATTAATTTTATTAATGAAGAATAATCAGAAAGAGAAAAATAATTAACAAATATGATTAAGGAAATTAATTACAAAGAGACTACTAATTATAAGAAAAATAAAGATTATTTTATTTTAGTTTAAGAAAATGAAAATTTAAAAAATTATATCGTTGATATATAAAAATTAATTCAAATAAATGGAAAAAATTTTTAATCAATTGATGGATTAATTGGCTAAAAGAAAGGAAATATATTTTTATAAATAATTTCTAGAATTTAAAATGAATAATTAAAATTAAGTATTGAAAAAATATTGGAAACTTATTAAAAAAAGAAAATATTACTCAAGAAATTTAAGAATGTGAAAAAGCACTTTTAAAATTAGAAAATATTCTAAAATTTAACTAAATAGCTCCAGAATAAGAAAAAATAGCATTAAGAAAACAATTAGAATAAATAAGAATCGATTATTAATAATTAATTAAACAATAAAGTTTTTAATTATACTCTATCTATATATTTTTTTTTTTAATATAAAATTTATAGATTTTATAGAAAAAGAAATCGATGAATAATTAAATAGATTTGAAAGAGTTTAAATAATAGAATTACAAAAATAAAATTATCAAGAAAATTTTAATTCGTCAAAAGAAAAGTAATTTTATATTTAATAGTGCTAATTTTATAATTTTTTATATTAGTAAGAATTTAAACTAATCAGTAAATGGTACAATTATAAATTTAATTAATATTTATATAAATATTAATTTAATAAATTTAGATAATAATTGCAAAGTCCGCTTCTTTTAAAATATATATAATTACAGCGTAAACGACATATTTAAAGAAACAGAAAATAAGCTTTAAGAAAAGTTTATTTAAGTAATATTTATTTTCATTTATAAAAAAATTAAATAAATATTAAATTAAATATAAGTTTTAAACATTATAAGATGAATAAAAGAGAATAAGTTTTTCATCATAATAAGAAGATACGTTTGGAAAAAAATATTGAAAAACAAATAAACAATATATTGAAAAAAACAAAAATATATATATATATATATATATATATATTATATATTTTATATATTGTATATTTATATGTTTAAATAAATTATTCTTGAATTATTTCTATAATATATTTTAAGAACTGTTTTTAAATTATATATTAATATACAGTTCTAATGAATTAAATTTGAAACTTTAAAACAGATAAAATGTAAAATAGTTTTATTTTTTATTTATTTAATATATTGGTGTTAACGAAATATTCGAATAATCTGAAACATAGAATAATTATTGTGAGCGAATACTATTTTTTATCAAAAATCACATTGTTCGTTTAAATTTTTAAATATTAATTTATCTGTTAATAATAGCTTAGAAAAAAAATGATTTTTCTTTTTTATGTTTGATTTTTAAAATAAAATAGACATATTAAATATATTAACAAAAAAATAAAACCTTATATCAATTAAATTGACTATGAAAAAAAGTAATTTATTTCAAATGAAAAATATTTTATTTATATAGTCCCTAATAGCTAATAATATCAATAATAAATATGATGTTAGGTAATAAAAGTAAAAATTTTCCAAATTATTGCGTTTTGGAAAATATATAATGCTATTTGGGCTTGATTTCGTTAGAATTTCAAAAGTGAAATTTAATTTTTTAATTAAAAATTCAGAAAAAATAAAAAAATAACATTTTTTAAAAAAATCTTCTGAATATATGATAATAATTTCAAAATTGAGAATTGATTTTTAAATAACATAAATCATCAACAGATTAATCAAAAATAATTTAAGAATAGGCTTAAATAAAAGAAAATTTAAATTTTATTATGGTCTGATACTTCACCTAACTAAAAGCCTATTAAAAAATTATGGGGACTACTCAAATTCATGAGGAAGGAAAAATATATTCCAAATAATATAAATTAATATTATATCTATTTTTAATAATATTTCTATGATATGAACATTAAATTAAATATTATAGAATTTAAATAAATAAAAAAAAAAAAATTTTGTTTAATTATAATAGATTTTTTGTTAAAAAAATAAATTTATATTTTATTAATGATTTTAAAATTTTACACTAAAGTATAATAATAGTTGAAAATAATTTAAATATAAAAACAATATGAACAAATAAATTTTTAAAAAAAAATTTGAAAAAATTGATTTTTAACAAGGTAAATTTTAAAAAATGTAAAAAAATTGATATATATTGAAATTTAAATTAATTAAATAATTTATTATATATCAAATTAAATAAAGATTAAAAAAATATAAAATAAAAAATAAAGTTCATTTAAATATTATTAATTTTTATTTATTCTTCAACAATATTTTTAATTATTTTAAAAATAATTTCTTAAAAAATATTTTAATAATTTTAAATATTATTTAATATAAAATAAAGATAATAATAAATATAATTTTTTGATAGGAAAAATAAAGTATGATTAAGAAAAATATAAAAAAATTATATGATTCTTTTTTATTTTAATTTTATAATATTTTAAAATTGTAATTAAAAAAATATACTAAATGCATATTATTTATACTATAAAAAAGATAATGTTTAGAATAATTTACATTATAAAAAAGAAATAATTTTTAGAAGACTAAATAAAAAAATATTTAGAAAAAAATTAAATATAAATTATATACTTACAATATATAATAAAAAAAAAGATTAATAATTATTTGTTAATTTATTATAAAAAAATAGTTTAAAATTTAGATAAAATTGATAAAATATGTTAAATATATATATATATATATTTAAATAAATATATATATATATATATATATATATACATTATAATAATAAAACAAATTTTTAATTTTATTCTTTTTTATAAACAGTTTATATATATTTTAAATATTTTTTTTTTTTTTAATTTTTTTTAATTAATATATTCATTATAATATAATTTTTTTTTTTTTAAATTTATAAATTTTTATATTTATAAATTTTAAATTTTTTATTATTCGATTTTTTTTTTATTTATTTAAACTTTATTATTTTTTAATAACTCTATTTTTATAAATATTAAAATTTAGTTAATTAAATAAATTTAAACTTTTTATATTTTTTGATTTAAAAATATAATAAAAACTGTTATTTTTATGATCAATTTTCTAAAAATCAATGTTAATATAACTTATGTTTATTATTTTTATATTTTTTTTTTAAAAAA
The DNA here is from genome assembly GCF_000220395.1 of Ichthyophthirius multifiliis. NCBI lineage: Eukaryota > Ciliophora > Oligohymenophorea > Hymenostomatida > Ichthyophthirius > Ichthyophthirius multifiliis. The sequence continues at coordinate 60,651 of NW_004087003.1, forward strand.
AAAATTAATTTTCTTATTTTAATTATTTCTTAAAAATTTTTAATTGTCGATTCATCGCTTAAAAATTTTAAATACTTACATAGTTCTTTAAAATAAATTAAAAGTATTTTTATTAATAAATATTATTATGTAAATAAAAAATAAAAAGTAAAACTAATATTTAAAAAATAATAAAAAAACTTCTAATTAAATATATTATAAAATCATTAATAAAAAAATAAAAAATCATGTAAAATGCAATTTATGATAAACCTCCATAAATAATATAATAAATATATCCTGATCCCAATAGACTTTCTTATTTATTATCTCTTCCAAAAAACTAAAAATTCATTTTATCTGAAATGCTAACATTAACATATTAGAATTTAAAAATAATAGATGAAGTCCATCAAAAATTTACAGATATTCCATTTATACATTTGAGCCATAATAACATAAGCAATTTATAAGGAATTAATTAATTTTTTAATTTATAAGGACTTTCGTTATCACATAATAAATTATAGACTTGGTAAGATTTACATGTAATTGAAAATAAAGAAAATATAATATTTTTAAGATTACGTAGGAATCCTTTATGTGAAAATCCAAATTATTAATCAAAAATTCTTTAAATTTTTCCAAACCTTTAACAATTTGATGATATAAAAATAACAAAAAAGTGCCTTTAATTAAAATATTAAACAGAAAACATTAGTCAAATATATATTTTACATTTTATTCATTTACTTCACTAAAAATTTAATATAATCCAATAGATTTTTTATAAAAACTAAAAAACAATTCCTTAATAAATTTACTGGATTAAGAAAATGGATCTTTTTTTGAATATTTTTTATCTTTTTTAAATTATGAACCGGTTCTTAAATTAAAATAACTTCCTCATTAATTTCATTTTGGAAACTTTTTTTTACGATTATATGATGTTATTTCACCTTTTATAAAATCTAAAATTTCTAATGAATAAATATTTATTTATTAAATTGATTTGTTTAATAGAATTCTGCACAAATACAAGGAAAAACATGATAAAACATTATAAAGCTTCTTAAAAAAACAATGTAAATAAAATCCAAAAGTAAACTAATAAAAATTATTGAATTCAACTTCGTATGCTTATAAATTTTATATGTAAGAGCTTTTAAATATTTCAGATTTTCCGAATTTGACTCCAAATAATACATATTTAAATAAAAAAGAAAATAAATAAATAATCAATTAGTAAAAATAGATTTATTTTCCTGTATTTCTACTAAACTTTGAGTATATGCAAGCCTTTTTTGAAGTGATTGCTGAATTAATGATGGGTCTGTTACATTCTTATGAAATCGTTATGTTTAGAGAATTCGAAGACTAAAAATCGGTAAAAATAAAATTCTAAGAAATCGAAAGAATTTTTAAGATTTTTAATCCTAAAAATTTTTCTACAGAAAATTTAGATGAATATGAAGAAAAAAAAATTTAATCTTCAAGAAATATTTCAAATAAAAATTCAATATAATCTTCAAGAACTAATAATAATATCAAAAACTCAAATAACAATAGAAACTCTATTAAAAGTACTGAATAAAATATTGTAGAACAAAACTAAAGCATTGCTTGTATTAATAATTTAAATAATACATTATAAAGAATTAATTTAAAAACTAAAAAATCTTTTTCTGATAATAGAATGTATTTTTAAATACATATATTTTTTTTATATTAATAATATTTAAAAAAGATAGTCTTTAAATAAAAATGATTAAATTTTAAAAAAACAAAAGATTAAGATAAAGTCTTTTAAATATAAAAAATTATAATTTTTAATAATCTACAAATTAGTTTAATTAATAAAGTGAAGAAGAATAAAAATATAATATCAACCCATAATAAAAAACTTAGAATTCAAATAGTATAAACATAATTAATAATTTAAATATTAATGATTAAGATTAAGATGAAAATTAAGATTAAGATTAAGAATATAATTAAGATTAAGATCAAAATCAAAATTAAGATTAAGATTAGGATTATGATTAAGATAAATATAAATATTAATTTTAAAATTAAGATTAATAAGATATAGATTAAGATTAAGATTTAAACTATTAAAATTAAATTTCTAATTATTAGTCTAAATATGAATTTAATTATTAATAAGATAAAATGAATATATTGATTACTATGAATAATAAATTTAATATGCTGAATAAGTTCTTAATTAATAAGATGAATATAATAATAATTAAATTTAATCCAAAAGACATTCTTCTTCTTTAAAAAGTTTAACAGGAAATACTTAAAATATTCAAGAATAATAGGATCTTTAAAATATTAAAGAATAGCAGGTTCTTTAAACCTAAAGAACATGCATTTCTAATAATTTATAATCTGATAAAATATAAAGCCACCTATTTAATTTTAAAATTAAGCGATTTCTTAGGAATTATTATCTAAAAATTAAGAATTTAATCCATAGTAATAGTAAAATATTAATAATAGTGATAAATCAATAATAAGTATCTAAAAATTAAATACTTCAATAAATAGTTATAAAAGTTATCAAAAAAAGAAGAATATATTTTAAGAAAAATTTTTGAAAGAAAATGTTAACTTTAATACAAAAAATATTGAAGATAATGAAAATAATAAGTAAAAATAAGAAAATACTTATAGATATTATTTAACAAAGTAATGTTAAGCTTTTAAAAATAATTTTAGTAATAGATCTTAATAAAAAACATAATATTTGCTTTTAACTATATTATAGGTATTATAAAAATACGTATAATAATAACTTCTTCAAGGATTAAGAAAAATATCTTTATATAAAAATAAAAAATACATTAAATTAGGATAAATCTTTAAAAAATAATAAAGAAAATATTATTTTTATAAATGGTATAATATAGTAAATAATATAAATAAAAATAAACTATATGAGATCCTATTTAAATAAAGATTTTTTAATATTTTGAAGTAAAATATAATGAAGAAAAAAAAAGAAGCTATTCTTATATAGAAAAGGAATTTGCAATATAAAGTTTTGTATGGATTAGCAAAACTTGTTAAAAATAAATGCAGAATAATTAAAGGATTTGATCTAATTAAAAGCCTAATTTTACAAAAAGCAATCGTGTATTGTTTTAAGTAAATATTTTATGTATCTTTGTAATAAAATTGTAATTTTATTTAAAATAATAACTAAATATTCAGATCATTAAGCAACTTGAATATGAAAAAAAAAATATAAAATGCTTAATAAGAATTTTAAAAGATAAAACTTCAAAACTTATGATAATAAATTAAAAATATAATAAGAAATAATATATTATATAAATTTATTATAAAATTATTTATAATATTTTTTTTTATATTTATAATATAAATTATAAATTAAAATTTATAATTAAATTATTATAATAATATATAATAAGTTAATACTAATTTTATTTCTAAAAAAAAATTATATTATTATTAATAGAAAAATAAAAGCTATTCTTTTAATATAATTTAATAACTAAATAAAATAGATAATATATTTTAATTTATAATGGAATAAAGTAAATAGTTAAAAGCAGTAATATTAGGTTCAACAGGTGCTATAGGAAGAGTAAATAAATTAAATTTAATTAAAAAGTAATATAGATTTTTTAAAAATAAAAAGATTTTAGTGAATGAATTATGCTAAAGTGATAAATGGTCTAATGTAACAGTGATTGTTAGAAGAAAATTAGATTAATGGGACAATATTTAAGGTAATATACTTAATTAATAGTATATATTACTTACTTATATTTGTTTAATTTTTTGAAAAAAAAGGTTATTAACCATTTTTTTTGCCTTTTATATTATTTAACAAAAACAATATTAATATTATTATATAGGAAAAGAGAAATTAAATATAATTTAAGTCGATAATTTAGATTCATTAGAAAATTTGAAAAATTGGGAATAGTTTAAAAATTATGATAGCTTTTTTTGTACACTAGGAGGCAGAACTAAAGAAGGAAAAGTAATAAATTTTTTTTGTTAAAAAAAAAACATTTTTTGTATTTTAAATTAGGAATAATTTTTTAAAGTAGATTATACATATTGCGTATTAGGAGCTTAAATTGCATAACATAATTGTATTTTTTAAATATTAATATATTATATAGATATTAAATATATTTTTAGAAATTCCACATTTTTCTCTTTTAACTTCTATGGGAGCCGATAAAAAGTCTATGTTTTTGTACATGAAAACAAAAGGATAAGTTGAAGATGCTATAGATAAATTTGGATTTAAATATTATTCTATATTTTAACCAGGTTTTTATTTTAAAGTCATATAATAATTTTAAAATTTATCATATTTTAGGTTTTCTTAAAAATAGAGATAATGATAAAAGATTAGGTGAAACAATTATTAAATATACACTTGCACTAATTTATCCTTCAATTGAAAGCAATGATTGTGCAAAAGCAATAAGATTAGAAGCAGAATAAAGATATTTTAATAGTTAACTTTCAAATTAATAAAAAATTATTTATTAAAATAAGGATATGCAAAAAATAGCTAATAATAAAAACTGATTAAAAATTAGTAAAATTATATATGAAAAATTAAAATAAATTTATATTTTTATAAAAAAAATTGATATTTATATTAAATTTTAAGTTAAAATTGCCAAAAATTAATTATTTTAACAAAATTTAATTTAAGAAGATATATTTATAAAGTATAAAAATACTTAAAAAGTTTTAATGTATAAATAAAAAAAATAAACCAATTATATAAAAATAATAATGTTTTTTGATAATAATAAAAAAAATATAAACAAAAAAAAATAAAAAATAATAATATATATTTAAAAAATGAATTTAAAATTTAAAATAATTATAAAAAAAATTAAAATAATAAAAAAAAAATATAATATAAATATTATTCATTTATTAAATTTTTTTATAAAAATTAAAGTATAAGTAAATTTTAGTAAAGTCTAAAAAGAAATTAAAAAAATATAAAAATTTTAAAAAAATTAATAAAAAAATAGGTTAAAATTTAAAATATATAATAAAAATTAATTTATATAAATTTAATATAATAAAAAATAAAAGTAAAATAAATAAATAAATAAATAAATAAATAAATAAATAAATAAATAAATTAATTAATTAATAAATGAATGAATTAAATATAATTCATATAAATTTTTTTTTTTTATAATTCATATTAATTTTAAATTATAGTTATTTATATTATATAAATTATATTTTTTTTTATTTAATATGAAATAATTCAAAAAAATTATTATTTTTAATTTTTTTACTTAATTTTTTTTTTTTTATTAATAATATTTAAATTTTTTAAATTTTATAATTTTTATATATAAATAATTTATATTTATATATTATGTTTTTTTTTTTTATTACATGTTTTTTTTTACTTATATTTTATATTTTTTTAAATTTTAAACCTTTATTATATATGAAATAAATTTCATTATTATAATTTTTAATCTTCTAGAAAATAGAAAAAAGAAAAGAAAAAACATTTATAATTTGTTTTCTTAACTATTTTATTTTTCTTAAAAACTAAAAACAAAAATACAAAAATAAAATATAAAAAAAGTAAAAAATAAATTAAAATAAATTAAAAATAATATAAAAAAATTTTTATAAAAACAAATATGTTTTTTTCAGGTTTTCCATTTTTCGAAGAAGGATCACAGGGTAATAAAAATAAAAAATAAAAAAACCAATTATTATTTACTTAATAATTTGTAAATAAATTACAATTTATATATATATATATATATATATATATATATATATATATGTATTTATATATATATATATTATATCTTAATTATTTTATAAAAAGGTGGTCATTAAAGATAATAAAAAGAAACTGATACATAGAAACTATACGATATCCTTGGTGTTCCTAAAGATGCTACAACTGCTTAAATAAAAAAATCTTTTATGCAACATGCAAAAACACATCACCCTGACAGAGGAGGAAATTCAGAAAAGGTATAGATATAATATATAATATATTAATTATTTATTTTAAAAATATTTATAAAAAGTTCAAAGAATATTAATAGGCATATGAAATATTATCGGATCCTAATAAAAGGGAACTTTATGATTAATATGGATTGGAAGGTGTAGAAAATGGAGGGGGAGGTGGCCATGAAGGTATTAAATCCTATTTTTCAATAAAATGAAAAAATTAATAACATTTAAAATTAAAAAGATATATTCGATATATTAACAGGAGGTGGTAATAGAGGTGTAAAAAACAAAAGAGGAATGTAAAAAATGAGAGGAGTAAAAGCAGAATTAGAAGTAACTTTAGAAGAATCATATTTGGGAAAAACCGCAAAAATGCCTTTCTAAAGACAAAGAAATTGCGAAACTTGTGATGGAAAAGGAGGTTCTGAAGTTAAATAATGTACAACATGTAAAGGAAGAGGAGTTCAAGTTAAAACAATATAAATGGGTCCTATGATTTAGCAATTTTAATAAGAATGTGGCACTTGTAAAGGTGAAGGAAAAATAATTAATGAAAAGGATAAATGCAAATCATGCAAAGGAAATAAAGTCTATGCTTAAAAATCTACTTTAGATATTCCTATTGATAAGGTTGATAATTATTATAATTTTTTTTCTTTAATATTTATATAAAATTTAGGGTGCATATGATGGACAAGAAATTATTATGCATGGAGAAGCCGATGAAGCTCCAGGATATATGGCTGGTGATTTACATGTAATAGTAAAGACTAAACCTCATAAAGTTTATTAAAGAGAAGGAGCTGATTTAATAATGAAGAAAAAAATATCACTTCTCGAAGCTTTGACTGGATTCTGTTTCAAAATACAAACATTAGATAATACAGAAGTCTAAATTGCAACTAATCCTGGAGAAATTATATTTGATGGTGCTAAAAAAATTGTAAAAGGTTATGGTATGCCATTCTATGGCGATAGTATGTCACATGGTAATCTTATTGTTGTTTTTGAAGTCGAATTTCCTAAAACTGGATCTTTATCTGAATAATAATTAAAAAAATTGGCTGAAGTAATTTTATTTTTATTTATTCTCTAATTAATAATATTTTTTTAGATACTTCCAGGTCCTAAGCCCAAATAAGTAGATATTAGTAAAGATGATATCTTAATGCTTGAAGAATTTGATCCTCATACTACAAATCCTAATGAAGAAGGAGGAAAAAGTAAAAATTATAATATTTTATAATTTTTAATTTATTAAACTTATTATTTTTAGGAGGTGAAGAAGATGATGAAGAAGATGAAAAATCAGGATAAACTCGCGCTTAATGTGCCTAATAATGAAACATTTTTTTAAATATTTTTTATCTAAAAAGAAAAAAAAGATAATTAAATATATTGTATTTAATAATAATATTAGCAAAAGTATTATTTATATTTTATTAATATTTAATATGCATTTATTTTATCTTTTTTAATTAATTAAATTTTATAAATACTATATTTTAATTTTTCTATTCAATCATTATATTTAAATTTAATAAATTTCGATATTTTTCACAACTTTTCTCCTCCTTGAAATTTTTAATTATTTATTATTTTTAAATCAGTTTCTTTATCAATATCATCAATTATTTATTCTAAACTTTTCGGAGGAGTTGACTTAAAAAAAAATTAAATTTTATTTATTTAAAAATTAAAAAATAACTTATTTATTTTCAAGTTTTTGATAACCCCAATCTAAAATATCATCAAATGATTATTAACCAAAATCTTAATATATTTATAATAAAATATAATTATTATATAATACTCGTTATTTATTATCTTTGTAAAGTTAATGTATACATAATAAAAACCATTATAATAAATCCAAAGTATCGAAAAATTAATTCCCAATTTCCATCTTAACATCTATAATATGAAATTAATGGGCTTAAAGACTTTACTATAGCAACATCCTTTATATTTGATATGTTTATTAAATTATTACCATTTAAAATAATATTACTTCAAATAAATTTGGTAGTAAATAAACTTCTAATCCAAATAATCTAAAGAAAAGATAAATAAATATTTTTAAAAACATTATGCTAAGCTAATATATTGAATAAAAACTATTAATTCATAAAAATAAAAATATATATCTTACTAAAGCAAAAAGTATAATAACTGATAAATAAAATATCATTTTTTTAAACGATAAAGGCCAAACAGGAAATAAACATAATGAAGCAATTCCAATTAATATTAAAGCCATGTAGGCATAAGATTTTTTACTTTTATTTCTAAGGAAAAGGAGTAAAAACTTTTTTTAAGATCAGTTAAAGCTACTATTTATTACTTTTTAAAAGTTATTATTATAAAGATAAATATATTAAATTTTTATACCTAATGAAAGATAAGTTTAGAAGGATATTTTAATTTATTTTTTGCTTCTGGATCTCTATCTAACCTTATTATTAATTTGATTTCTGATAAACTATAATATTAATTATTTTTATTAATTTTAATATTTATATAATTTTTTTTTTTAAAAAAAATACAATTTCAAAAAATCTAATAACTCTGATTCTGATTTATTTTTGTTAGGTGTATAGTAATCCTTTACTATTTCATATATTTGGTCCTTATAATCTTCAAAAATTTCAGAAAAAACATCAGCTTGATAAAATTAAATTTATTTTTATAAAATTATTTAATAAAAATACATCTAAAATACTAAACTCTACAGTCATAAACTATTGCATTATGTTCGTACAATTGATTTTTTCTAAATAACTTTATTAAATTTTAAAAAGCTTTTATTTTTTTTTCTCTTTATTTTTATTATTCAAAGTCTTAATCTATTGTATTTTGCTTTTTATTTTTTAAATCAATATTTTATTTTGACATTTTTTATAGATTACAAATCTTTAAAAATTATTTTTTAATTTTAAATTAAATAATTATATTTTTACACATAATGTTTATAGCATGAAAATTATTTAATAAATAAAGTAGTAATTAAAAAATGTAAAAAAATAATATTATGTTTAATAAATAATATTTTAAGTTTAATAAATAATATAGTGAGATATGTGATCACCAGACTCGGCTTTGGTATATTTTTTTCAATTTCTTAGTAATATACTATAATTCTTTGACATTTTACCCAATATTATTTTCCTAAGTAACATCAAAATTAATTTTCTAGATTAGTTTATTTGCTACTCAAATAATCTATACGCTGATACATGTGTGCCAGTAAGTAGAGAATGTATCTGATATTTTATTTTTTTATATTATTATACATTCACTCTGTTTATTTTTAAGAATTTAATTTTTTTTCTATGTTTTGATTTTAATGCTCGTAATTGTTATAAAAAAGCGTAATAAAAATTATAGAATTTTTGATATTTATAATATAGGTATTTCTTATTTTAAAAGGCTATTTAAATTAAGGTTGTTTTAAATTTCTATTTAATTATTCCTTTTTTTAATTTTTTATTTTATAGGAGGTCTGAGTTTGGAATCGGGATTATTTCTTAAATTTTTTAAAATAACAGAACCTTTTGAAAATTTGCTTTAATTATTTTTTTATGATTTAGGAGATTAATTTATTATTTCAATTATTTCATTTTAAAATTTTTATCTTAAAAATACTTATTAAAGCAATTTAATAAGAATTTGTAATTTTTTATTCAATCGTAAGCTTAGTTATTTTTTCTGATTAAATTTTTTATTAATTTTGCTTAATTTGAATTTTTCTCTTTAATCAATATATTATAACTATAATATTAATTAAAATCATAATTTAATATATAAAAAATACAAATAAACTCTTATTAATTACTGTATTTCTTAGTTTCTTTATCCTAAATATTTAGTCTTTCATACATACTAAAGGTAAAAATATTTAAACTTTTTTCAGTTTATATTATTTTTAAGACAAATCCCAATATCTGTATTTTTTATTAGGGAAGGGATGTGCTCATTAAAGTAGTGTAATAACAATTTAATTTTAATTATGTTTCTAATAATATTCTGTAAATTTTATAGCATAAATTATTTCATTGATTCTAAATAATAAATTTTAAATTATTTAAATTGTAAAAGTAAAAATTTTTTTTAAAAAAAAATTAAAAAACTTAATTTATAAAAATAAAAATGATTATTTATTTATTGAAATTTTTTAAATTTTTAAAAATTTATGTAAATTGCAACGCAATAAGTTACTGAAAAAATAATTAAAAGTTTTATAATTTAATTTAAATTAGTTATTTTAAAAACTCTTAAAATAATAAAAATTGAGTTTTTTCATTATAATTACTAAAATACTGTAATATTTTATAAAATTTATTTTTATATGTTTAATTTTGTTTTATTAAAAAAATAATTTAAAATTATAATATTCAAATATCTTGTAAAAATTAATCTTTTAATAAGTCTTCTGTTGTTAGTCTTTTTTACGGATCTCTTTATATACATAATCTAATAAATCTATCTAACCCAGAAGATATATTACTTGGAATCTCCGGAATTTCATCACTAAGACCTATCTTCATTATAGCTGCAATTGGATTATCGAATTAATAATTATACCATGGAGGTTTTGCTGAAGCCATTTCAAGTATGGTACATCCAAAAGACCAAATATCAGATTTAGTATTATATTTTGATTATTTAACAATTTCAGGAGACATCCAAGGGACAGATCCTTTAAGTGTTTTCTGCATAGCATCCTGATTAGAATTTAATGTCAATTCTAGTTGTTTTGCACATCCGAAATCAGATAATTTAACTACTCCATCAGTTCCAACTAATATATTAGCCCCTTTAATATCTTTATGAATTACTTTTTTTGAATGCAAATAATTTATTCCCTTTAAAATTTACTTTGCATATATTTTTATCGTTTATTCTTCTAATGCGCCATATTTTTGCAGTATTTGACTTATATTTCCATCACTCATATATTCAAGGAATATACATAAACAATTTTTTTATCTTTCATGTCCTAAATATTATATTATATGCTCATGTGATAATTCTTACATTATTTTTAATTCTTTTTCTTGTTAATCAAGGAAATCCTTATCTAAATGTGACGAAGCTTAGCAATTAATTTTTTTTACAGCGAATATTTCACCAGTATTGCAATTCATAGCACGGAAAACTTATCCAAAACTTCCTGCCCCAATAAAATCTCCTATTTTCCATTTAAATTTTTATACATGTTTGCTTTCTTAGATATTATTATGTTCATCATTATTAAATGTTTAACTTTAATCTTCTAAACTTGATTTTTCTGAATATTATAAAGTTTCCTTTTTTTTTTTAATCTAAAAATATTTTTATTATTTTACATCTTTATTAAAATCTTAAATATCTTCATCATCATAATTGGATAAATAAGGAATATTTTGCGAAGTATATCCATTTTTTTCCATTTAATCATTTTTATAAATTATTGTTTTAGAATTTTCTATTTATCTAAAAAGCTTACCTACATAACCTTTTTTCTTTACTTTTTCTAACTCATTAAAATTATCTTCTTCATTTTTTTGAGAAACTTTTTATTTTACATATATCTTTCGGCTTCCGTTTTTTTTGAGCTCGTCAATTATACTTGTCTTTATCTTTCCTGCATCTTCTGAATATGGTCTATTGAAGAAAGGATTATTTTTTATTTCTGTTTTATTATTATTTTAAGCATTTACTTTCTTTTAAACTTTTTATGAATGAATAATTTAATTTTTTTAAACAATCAACGGTAATAATTTTCTTTATTAATTTAACTCTTCTTAATATTTGAAAAAAAAAATAAAAAAATAAAAAATATGACATTTTTGTTTTTATTTTTAACATTATTTATTAATTAAATCAATTTCGTTTGATAATGATTTGATAAAATCTTAATTCATTAATTTTTACCTAACTGTTTATTATTATTACAAATTATGTTTATATAATTAATAACTAATGTAATTATTGTTAAATTGCTTTTTAATTTAATTAGCTTAAATATCAATAATTATTTTTCTTCTTAAAATTAAAATTAATGATTTAGGTAAAAAAAAAAAATTATAATTTATTTGTTTTTACAAAATTATTATATTTTCAAAATTAAATATATAAAAATAATAAATTAATTTTTATTAAATTTGTGATATTTCTTTTTAATACAAACATATAAATTTATCGTAATTTAATTAATTGTTAATAATTAAAAATAAAATTTCTCCAAAAATATATTAAATAAAATAATATTTAATTAAATATATTTTATTTTTAATAAATAAAAAATTTATTTCATTTATAAATAAACATAAAATAAGTAATTTAAAGCTAATTATTTTTTATTTTTAAAATTATTTATTTTTGTTATTTTTATTATAATATTTATCTAAAAATTATATTTAATTATATATTTAAATAATTATAATCATATGTCAATTTTTAAATCCATAATTTCCTTATTTTTATTTTTATAATTTAATAAATATGAAATCTCATAGTTAGGTTATTATTTAATTAAATAAATAATATTTTTTTAAAGTTCTTTCGGATTTATATTTTAATCAATTTCATTTAATAAATCTGTTGCTAAAAGTAACTATTTATTACAAATTTATGTAAATTATTATATTTATGTTTTTTTATATTTTAACGCTTTTGAGTTAATTCTCTTTTGTATAAGGCAAGGAATAATATTATCTTATTTATTACATAAAAAAAGAACTGTTAGATTACAAATTAAATCCTTTCATTTTTAACAATTGCAATTATAAAAATTAGCTAAGAGTAAAATTTTTTATGTTATTTCTCATATATAAATGAGCTAACTCTATTGAGATTAACTACTATATTTGCTATATTGAAAAGTCATTTAGTATTCTCTTTTTAATTTTAAAAATGGTAATTTCAATATTTAAAAAAATTAAAGTTTTTAAAAAAAAATAGTTTTATCAATACAATAAATATGTTTTATTGTAAACTATATTTTATTTATATATAAATATAAGTTTACATATTATATAATAAAAAGAAGAAATTAAATATTTTATTTACTTTTGATATAAATAAATCATAATTAGGAAGAATTGTAAATATAAATATTTCATTATCTAAAATATTTGGTTTAATTTTATTACTAATTTATTTCAGCTTTTAATTTAAAGTAAATAAAAAAATATATATTTTTTAATTTACTTATGTTTAATTTAAACCTTTAATCGATTATAATATTTTATTGTTTAAATATTTATTATCTTTAATAATAATATTTTCTTATAAATATATACTAGTTATTATATTAGAAAGTTTTTTTTCTATAAATCAAATAAATAGAGATAATGCTTTAAAATTTATGAAATATATTAATTTTTTTACCATATTTACTATTCAAAAATAATATTTAACCCTATCCATCTAAAGGATCTACAAAATACTCACACATATCAACTATATTATAAAGAAAAGTAAAATTTAGCATAATAATTATAGCTAAAATAATTTTTTGTTTATTCAAAAATATAATTTCTATTATTAAAAAAATAAATTTCATATCTGATTTTTATTTTTTTTTACAAAAAAAAATTGATCTTTAATTTGTATTGATACTTTCATATTTATTTCTTATTTTTTGTGCTTCTAATTATTCATAATATTATTTTTATATTGCAATTTCTTTTTGTTTTTGCATTTTTTTAATTTCATCTTTATTTCTAGAGTCACAAAAATTATATTTAGTTTGATTATTTAAAATAAATTAAACTTATTTAAAATTTGCTTTAAATGTAAACTAAAAAGGATTCTTAATAATTAATTTAATATTACTAATTAATTAAAACATTTATTGTATTAATTTTTTTTTTTTTTTTTTTAATTTATACAAAAATTATTTATTTATATATCAAATATAAATAATACTTAAATTATTTATAATATATAAATACATATATAAATATTATTATTTTATATAAAAATTAATCATAAATATTTTATTAATAGTTTTATGTTTAAATTTGCAGTATAATTGTTCAGTGAGGTTAACTCCACTAAATTTATTTTATATCAATTCCTTATTATACCATTTCCCATAAAGGAGACATTTCTCTTAATGATGTAACTTTTTCAACAAGAACTTAAACTAAGTAATTAATTTCTTCCTCAGTAGTAAATCTCCTATAATATTATTAATAATTATTAAAAAATATATATAAAAATATTTACCCGATTCCTATTCTTAATGAAGTATGAGCTAATTCTTCATCAACCCCTAAAGCTCTTAATACATATGAAGGCTCTAAAGAAGCTGATGTACATGCTGAACCACTTGAAACTGCACATTATTTAATTCCCATAATTAAGCTTTCCCCTTCTACGAATGCAAATGAAATATTTATATTTCCTTTATATCTTCTATCCTTTTTTTTTTTATTTCAAATAAAATAATTGAAATTTACATTGTCGCCATTTAAATATATATTAGGAATTTGTTTTTTAATTTAATCCATAAAAAGGTTAGAAAGTCTATTAACATGAGCATTATCGTTTTTCATTTCTAATTTTGCAATAGCACATGCTTCTCCAAATCCGACACATAACTAAAATATGATAATTTTTTATTTTTATTTATTTATTTATTTAAATATTTTATATTTACATGAGGAGCCAAAGTTCCACTTCTTAATCCTCTTTCTTATCCTCCTCCATTAATAATTGCTAATTATTAGACAATAAAAAATGAAATGATTTTTTATTATTTAATAAAAAATTACGTAAAATTCTAACTTTAGGTTTTCTTCTGACATATAAAGCTCCGATTCCTTTAGGGCCATAAATTTTATGACTAGTGATTGACATTAAATCAATATTTAACTCGTCTACATTAATAGGCACTTTTCCAAGAGCCTAAGAAGCATCAGTATGGAAATATACTTTATTTTCTCTGCAAATTTATCCTAATTATTTCATATCTTGCACAACCCCGATCTCGTTATGAACAAAAATTACACTAGCAACTAAAGTATCATTTCTTAATGCTTTTTTAAAAGTTTCTATATTAACAAGTCCATTCTTATCAACTGGTAAATAAGTAACTTCAAAACCTTATTCTTCTAAATTTCTACATGTATCAAGTATACATTTATGTTCTATTTAAGTTGTAATTATATGTTTTTTTTTTTTCCCGTGAAATTATGTCAATCCTTTTAATGCTGCATTATTTGATTCAGTCGCTCCTGAAGTAAATATTATTTCTTTAGGATCTGCATTTATTAAATCACTTATATTTTTACGTGCATCTTAAACGGCCTTTTCAGTTTGCCAACCATATTCATGTGTCCTTGAATGGGGATTTCCATAGCAATTAATTTAAAAAGGCATCATTTTGTCTAATACTCGAAAATCCAAAGGTGTTGTAGATTAAAAATCTAAATATATAGGTCTTTTCGGAACAGTTTTAGGTTTAATTTAAGAAAACTTACGAATTATACTTTTCAACAGTGAATGTTATTTATATATATGCATTATTTTTATAGATTTATAAAAAGTATTATTTATTATTTACTTTTCTTTTAATAAATAAAATAATTATGTTTTATTTAATTATTTGACTAATTAATATTTTAATTTTCTTCTTTGTAATTTTTATTTAATATTTTATCTTTTTATATTCGGAAATATTTAAAGAACTTTCTCTTTTTAATAATTTTTTTATTTATTCATAATTTTTTTTACTTTGATAAGTAATTTTATATTTTAAAGTATAAATAAATTAGATTGTATTAAAATAAAATCTTATATAAATATAAATAATTATTAATTAAAAAAATATAATAAATTTAAAAAATATAATTATTTAGTATATTTTTTTTTTTCATAAATCATAAATAATCATTTGTATTATTAATCTTTATTAATTTATCTTTTTTTTTAAACAAGGATTCTTATTACAATTTATTAACAATTATTCCTATTTCTGTATTGGTAGGATCTAATTAAAAGCATTTTATATAATCTTATATAGCTTCTTATAAATTTCCTAATTCAAGGAGGCATTTTCCTCTATTTTAATAATATTAACTAATATTGATGTTAAATTTGATTGCTTCATTAAATTCTTTTATAGCTTTTTCATATTTTTTTTGATTAAATAATATAATTCCTCTACTATTCCTAATCATTGATATTCTAGTGTTAATTTCTTCTCTATTTTCATCTATTTTCTAAGCTTTTAAATAATCTTTTAAAGCTTCATCAATTTTATTATTCATTCTATATTTAACAAAAATTAAAAAATTCATAATTTTATATAAAATTAATTTTTTTATTTTTTATTTTATAAAATAAAATTAAAAAATAACTTAAGTAATTTTATAATAATAATTTCTTTAAATAAAATATTATTTAAACTAACCTATAACAATCTCCTCTGTTACAATATACGCCCCAATCATTAGCTTTAAATTATAAAGATTCGTTAAATAAAGCAATAGCCTCATCATATTATTATCTTTAAAAGCAAATCATTCCCATTTCATTATATGTAAGTGCAATTTAATTTTTAACTTCAAGTTCTAGAGATTTATCTCTAATAGTATGAAAAGCTAAAAGCAAATTGTTAAGAGAATTTTCATATTCTTATTATTTTCTAAAAATAAATGCTTTAATTAATAAAAACTAAGTATTATTTGGAAACAAATCTAAACCTTTTTTTATATTTAAAAGGCATTTTTCTATTTGATTTTCAACTAAAAAGTGTCTTGTTTCTTTCAATAATTCGTCTGCTTTCGGTATTATTATTTTTAGGAATTATTAAACTTCAGGATGTGAACTATTTAAACTTTCAACTTTCCAAAAACATGCATTGCCTTCAGGTAATTTGTTTAAACTCCAAAGAATTTTCCCTTTAAGTAAATTCGCATTTACATTATTATCATCTAATTTTAAAAGCTTTTCAAGCTCTTCTAAAGCATAATTTTTATGATAAGTTAATAAATAACAATAAGCATGTAAAAAAATAGAAAACTTTTAAATATCTTAATCATTTTATTCAGGAATCGTATGTAAATTGTAGCATAATGTCTTCTAAAAAGATTCATAAGCAGTTCCGTCTAAAATATCTATATATTCTCCTTACTATATTTATAGAAATCCTTTTTAAAATAATAATTTTTTTAATTTCTCTTCTACTTAAATTGTATAATTAAGTTAATTAGACTTTTTGTATAATTTAATTGCCATACTTATATCATTTATTGTAGCATATACATCGCCTAATTCATTATATGGTTCACTATTATTTGAATTCAAAAAAATAACTTTTGAATATAAATTTATTGCCTGATAATATAGTTTCTAAGCAAATGCTTATCGGGCTTCTTATAAGCGAAATTAAACCCGATCATTTATTATTTATAAATAAGATATTTTTTCTTATTATTTTTAACATTCTTGCTAACGATCAAATTTATAAATTGACATATTTTTAATTATTATTTAAAATATAAAGAAAAAAAATACTTTTTTATAAAAAAAAATAAAACTTGTAAAGATAGCTATAAAAAAATATAAATATAAATATAAATATAAATATAAATATAAATATAAATATAAATATTATTTAAATATAAATATTTTTTTAAGATTTTTATTTTTTATATTGTATTTTTTTATGTTGTTAATATATTTTTTTTATAAAGATATTTAATTCATTTTTTACTATAAATTTTCATAATTTTAGTTTTTTTTTTATATTTATAGTATATTTTCATTTTTATTAATAAATTTTTTTAAAATTTTAAATTTTTAATATTTTTAAATTTAAAGATATCATTCAATTAATATTAACTAATATTAGTTTTAAATTTAAGTGTTTATTATATATTATATAATATTTATTATTTATTTTTTCATTTAAATTTATTTATATTAAAAATAAATTTATTCAAGAATAATTTAAATTTAATTATTTTTTCTCTGTATTTAATTTATAGTATAATTTAATTTACAAAGTTTAACAACTTATTTTTTTTTTATATATTTTTTTGTTTACTTGATTTTTGTATTATAAAATATTATTCTATAATCATTTATTTTTATGTATTTTTCATATTTTTTCAATATTTTATTTTATAATTTTATTAATAATAATAAATATTATAATTAATTTATTTTATTTAATATTTTTTTGATATATTTTTTAATAAAAATTCATAAAAATAAAAAAAATTATAACATGTAATTTATTAGATTTTATTATATTTTAAATTAATTTGTTTAAATTAATATTTGATAAATTTTTAATTAATTATTTCTAAATGGAAGATATTTTATAAAAAATATTTACCAATTAAACTAATTATTAAATTATTGGTGATAGTAATTAAACTCTTTAACTAGTTTTATCTCCAAATTAATAAATTATATGTAGATTATCAAGTATTATTATGATGAGTAATTCTATTAAAGTTGAATCAAATAAACATTTTTAACATACATTTATAGAGCGTTTAATGTAAAACAAAATAAATAAAATGTATAAGTATTTTAAATAATTAGATAAAAATATTTATAAAATAATGGAGATAATTTTAATTATTAAATAACTAATTCAATTAATTAAATTGGATATGTTTTATTATCAAACAACAAAGGAAAAATTTTAGTTTGTAATACAGCATATTTTAACAATTTAGTGATAAAAGAATAAAAAATACTGGCGATAAGTGGTATTAAAAATTTAAAATATGATTATAAGTAATTTAAATATATTATTAAATTTTTCATAACTAAAATATAAATAGACCTTAATTGAAAAATTTATAAAATAAAAAATGGATATGTTCTTTAAATCCTTATTGTAATAATTAAGAGCCTTCTTTAATTTTTATATAATCTTAAAGTAAAAAAATGCTTAAAAATATATTTTATTTATTTAAAATTTAGGTACTATATCTGAAAAAGAGTTGGGAGAAGGAGAGAGTGTTATAATTAGAATAGATTGCTTGTTATGCTTTAGCGAAAGCTGCAAATTGTAAGTTTATAATGATAAACTAATTTAAAATAGTTTAAAATACCTAATTTAGTAAAGTGATTGTATGCTTTAAATAACTGGTCCAGGCACTGTTTTTTGCGAAAATTTGTCTATAGAGCAAAAAAGAAATAAAAATAATATTAAAAATATTGTAACAAGGCATTTTCATTTTGTCATTTTGCTTATTTTGTAAGAATTTATAATTTTACATTATTTATTTATTTATAAAATAAAAAAGTATATTTACTTTTGAAGAAATATTGTTTAGCCTTCTTGTTTGATTTTAAATATGCAATTATATTAAATAAAAGTTAAAAAATATTATAATTAGTTTTATTTAAAATTTTATACCAAATATTTAATATATTTATAAAAATTGACTTATATTAATTTTTTTTCTTTAATCAGAAAAATATTTATTACAATATGAATTATGTAAAAATTTCAAGATTATTTAAAATTAAATAGTAATTATCAATTAATTTTTTATATAAATATGTATATATATAATATATGTCCTTATATTTTGTTGAATATAATTCTTTAACATAAATATATCCCCACATATTATACAAAAATGTTATAAATAATTTTCTAAAATGCATAATTAAATTATAAGGCATTTTAACGCTTTTAAATTTTTATAGCATGTTATAACAATATTGTTTATAATATTTTTATAGAACAATTTATATTTTTTTTTAATAACATGGATTCAAGTTAGTAAGATAATTTTATTTTATATTATTAAATAAATTCATTATTTAAATTATTTAGAGACTTAAAAAAATCTACTTTAAAAATAAATAAAAATCAGAAAAAATAATATAATTAATTATTTATAAGTAATTAATAAATATAAAATAAAATAAAATATATATATATATATATATATATATATATATATATATTAAAAAAAAAGAAAAAAAAATATTTTCTGATATTTTTTTTTAAAAAAAGCCTTTGTATATTAAAATTTTTATAAATTAATTTTAATTTATTACTGCTATATGGTTTATTTTCGTATAATTCAATAAAATTTTCGAATTATGCGATTGATAATTTATGTATAATAATTATAATTTATTTTAGTTTTTTTAATTAAGTTTTTTTTTGTTAACTTTTATTTTTATAATTATATTAATAACATAAGGAAAAAAAAAATATAATTATAAAGTTTATTGTAAATACAATATTTTTTAAAAGAATAAGGATAAGTAATAATTATTTATAAAAATTAATAATTCTATAATAATTAATTTATTTTTCAAGTTATTAAAATTATATTATCCCTTTAGTAGACAATTTAACTGCCAAATTTTTGACTCGTTTAAACTACATTGTATTTAGATTTAAAAATATTTTTTTCAAATCTATACGTTCGCAGTAAATAACTATTTTCTCATAAGATAGACCTAGAAAATAAATTTTACTCAATAAATAACTATAGAAAATATTTATTAGCTCTCAAAATTTTTTTTTGATATCATAAAATATTTTTTTGTCCAAGAAAATAATTATAAAATTTAATATATAACTTACCCATAAATAATACTTAAAAAACTAATTAAATACCAACCAGGGTAATATTAATAAAAAAACTAAAATATTTTTTTTTATTTTATTATTTACCTACTTCGTAACGATTATTTTTATTAATATTAAAAATATAAAATTTTATATTTTTTTAATAATTATATATATAAATACTTAAATGCAAATCCAAAAATGCTTAAAATATTTTTATGTAAGATATTTTTTATTTTATTAAATTTTATATTTATTATTATCCATTTCAGTATTTTTTTTTGCGAGCATAAATATATATTAGTATTTTTTTCTAAATTATAAAAAAGATATCTCTTTATTTTTTGAGATCTATTTTATGATGATTATGTAAATAGAAATTTATTTTATATTAAATCACAATCATAATGCAAATTAATATTTTAAATATATTGCGTATTTTTATAAAAAAAAAAATTAAGCATTTTTTTAATTAAAAAATTTCCATTCTATAAATTCATGTAATTTTATATTTTTTATTAAATATTAAATTCAAAATAGAATATAAAATTAAAAACATTAAATAAAAATATATAAATTTTTTTTTAATTTGAATCGATATTCCATTTATATATATTAATTATTCCATTTTTATCTCTATTTTTCTTAAAAATTTTATTGGTTTGAATTTTCGTTTTGATTTGTGAAATAACAATTGAATTGAAATAAATAAAATATAAATAAATGAAAAAATAAAATTTCACAGGATTTTATTTTAAGTCTGAAGATACTTACTTATAGCATTTAATAATTTTTTTTAAATAAAAATTAAACAAATTTATCCATAGAGTATTAAGATACTCTATAAATATACTTGAAAAATAGTTTAAATGGCAGTTTTCAAGAATAAACATTTTTAATTATAAATTAAATTGATTTTGAATAAAAAAAATAAGTAATTATATTGAAAGTAAATTGATTTCTTAATATTTTATCATGTTTTAATCATATTATAATGTGTTTAAAACATTACATAACTATCTTAATCGTATATTAACTTTTTAAAAATGTGAAATATTTATGATCCGTTAAAATATGATTATAGCATTTTTATACGTATTCCTATTTTACTTTTTGAAAAAAATATTTCTTTATTTTATTTTAATTATAATATTGATAAAAATATAAAAATTTAAATATTACATTTTAAATAACTATTAAATAATAAAAGAAGAATATTTTTAAAAATTATTTTTATAATAAAATAAAACGTCTAATTAAAATAATGATTTACATTTTGTTTTAACAATATTAATAAATTATTTTAATTTATATAATAAAAAAATAAATATATTTTTAAATGCTTTAATATTTTTAATTTATTTGAATTTACTAATAATATTTAATATTTTTATTTAATATGAAGTCAATAAAAAAAATTTAAACATTTATAAATTAAAATATTAGACAACCATTTTAATAAGATTACTAATAGAAATATAATTATTTTTAATTTTTAAAATATAATACAAATAAAAATGAAAATCAAAGTTACTTCAAAGATTTTTTCCATATGTTAAGAATAAAATATTAAATGAAAAATGTTTTATAAAAAACAGAGTCAAGAAGATTAAAGTAATTAACATGTAATCATTTAAGTTTAATTCATGATAAAGCTTCTTAATCTTTAATAAATGATGTAAATGTCAAAACATATCAATTAAATTCTAAAAAGAAAAAGAGAACAATTATAAAATAGGAAAATAAAAACTTTTTTGAACTTATAGAATAATTAGATGTTTTTAACCCTATGGGAGTTTTTAAAGTTTTTTGGGACATATTTTAATTAACAATTTTTCTTCTGTTGTCTGTAGTAATATCAATAAAAATAACCTTCTAGACATAATTTTAATTGCTAATTAATAGTTTTTATTTGAATTTTATAATTATAATTTTTTATATAAATATGATAATTAAAATGAACACAGGCTATTTTTATCATGGTAATTTAATTAATATCCGTAAAAAAATAATATCAAACTATATTAAGACTCATTTAATTTATGATATAATATCAATAGTAAGTTTAAATATATATGTTATTATTGAAAATTAAATAAGTGTAGAAATATTTTCATTTTATAATATTTTGCTTGTATCTTTTTTTTTATACAAATTTAAAGAAGCTTGTTTGATTTTAACAAAATTAGAAGAATTAGTAAACAATATATTAAAAAGTACTCATATTACATAACTTATTAAATTACTTTTTTTAATGCTTTTTGTTTCTCATATTTTTGCTTGTTCTTGGATTTTGGTGACTGTTATCACTCCAAAAAATGAAACTACAATCGACTGGATTTATTAAAGGAAAAAAATAGTCAATATGGAAAGTTGGTCCTCAATTTATTTAAACTCTTATTATTTTGCTTCTGTAACAATGATTACAGTAGGATATGGTGACATAACTCCTTAAAATAATTATGAAATGATATTGTGTTTAGTTGGAATTTTCATAGCCTGTTGTGTGTTTGCTTATACTGTAAATAGCATTGGCTAAATATTTAATGAAATTTAATAAAGTTAAAAAGAGAAAAAATCAAATATAAATATAATTTTTAATTATATGTAACTTAAAAGTGTAAGTAGACCAATATAATATGAAATAAAAGAATACTTAGAATATATTTGGAGTGAAACAACATCAAGAAATACTAATTAAGAATAAAAAATTATAGACATTCTAAGTTAAAATTTAAAATAAAAGTTATTAATAGAAGCAAATAAAATAGTTTTATAAGATTCTCCTGTTTTTAAAAATAATTTTAGTGAATAAGTTCTTGAAAGGACTGTTTAATTAATTAAAGAATAGAGATATTCGCCTGAAGAAATAATAATCAAGTAAAATGAAGTTGATGATGGGAGTATTTATTTTATAGAAAAAGGTTCAGTTTTATTTTATATTGATTTAGATTATCCAAGGGGTGAAAAAAAAGTTCACATTATAGAAACTTTATCATAAGGGATGTCGTTTGGGTAATTCAGTTTTTTTACTGGTTAACCAAGAATGGTTAATGTTAGAAGTTTAAACTTTACAACATTGCTTAAAATTGATAGAAATTAATTTATTGAATTACTCTAGGAGTTTTAAGAAGATTATGAATATTTTTGTGAAATCAAAGAAGAAGTTATTTTTAATTAAATGCTTAATAAAATAGGTATTAATTCATACATTTGCTGTCTATATATAATATATTTAAAATATTTTTAGGTTTGAAATGTTTAGCTTGTTAAAAATAGGATCACTTAATTAAAGATTGCATGATTATTCATTATAAAGCTCCATTTTAAACTATCATTGCTTGCTAAAATTATAAAGAATTAAAAAGGAAGTCATTTTAGCAAAGGTCAAAATTTAAAAAAAATAATTTTTTATTGAAAAATAGTGTTTATTATGAATAAAAAAATTTTTACAGACAAAATAAAAGTCTTATAAATTTATATTTTCACCTTTTTCTAGAAAAAAATATATTCGAAAAGTATAATGAAAACATTGAAAATTTTAGTGAAAATTATTCTTCTTAAAACATGAGTAATTCTTCGATTTAAAGTTAAGAAGAAAATCATAAATTTTTTGATTAAAAAAAAGGGAGTTTAGATATAAATTCGATTTTTGATTAATAAGGTTAATAATAATTATTTTATAATTTATATTTTATTCATATAGAAAATTAATAAATTAATCAAAGTTTATTAACTTTAACTTAAAAAAAGTAAAGCATAGAAAACAAAAAAGATATGAGTGAACTAAACATAGAAAATAAAAAAAACTTGAGTGAACTAAAAAAGCGTCTCTTAAAAAATATTAAAAACAATGTAGTTTTTATAGATCTTTATAAAAAAAAACTTTAAAAAACGCTTATATAAAATTAATAATTAGTAGATGAAAATCCAGATTTTATTAAATAAATTCCTTAAATTCTAAATTAGAATTAAATATTGAAAAGAAAAAATTCTTAATAAACTCAAAAAACTAAAAATTTTTAAGGATTTGAAAAGCTGTAATCAGATTTGTTATTTTCTTTTATTTATTTTGAAAAGTAAAAAAATTATAGAAATTATTTTCCTTAAAATAATCTCTAACATATAATATTTAAGATTAATTTACCTCCTTAATATTTAAAGATTTATAAAAAAAATTTAAGATATAATTCAATAAAATTTATGAATGGATAACTAAATACATTAGGAATGCCAAAAAAATATAAAAAATAAATGAAGTAATAAAAAAATTATGTAGAAAATTAAAAAATTGATACTATAATTTCTCTTAATAAATCTAATTTTTAAAATTAAATGAAATATTTTTCAAAAGCTAAAATCCATATTCAAAAAAAATACAATTTTAAAGAATAGCTTATATGTAAATAAGTGTAACGTTTATGATTAGAATTTTTCTGGAATTAGTAAGGATATTCTATAAAATTATAATAATTAATAATAAGATTTAAATGTGTAGAAATATTAAGTAAGTTTAGAAAAAATAGAAAGCGAACCTAATATTCAAATTTCTAACTACTTTGAAATTAATAAAACATCAAAAAAGAAAATTAACTATTAAGAAATTAATTGAATAAATATAATTTTATTTTACATTTGTTGCAATTTATGTTTTTTTTTTAAATAAAATATAATAATAAAAACAATAATAAATAAAAAGTAAAAACAATTATTATTATATTCTTAAAATTTTATATAGAACATCTAATTATATAAGATATTTTTAAAATAAATAAATTATTAATAAAAATGAATAAAATTATATAATATTTTGCAGCAAAAAACCTATATTTAAAATAATATTAAGTAACAATAAAAAATATATCATATTTAAATATATATATTAATATAAAAATAAAAGAATTTTGCAACAAAATTATAAGCAAGTTCAACTTAAAACGGCCGAGATTCAATTGGAAGAAGATTAGGTGTCAAAAAGTTTGGAGGAGAAGAAGTTTTTCCAAACGATATTTTAGCTCGTCAAAGAGGTTTTAAATGGAAACCAGGTTAAAATACCTTTACAGGAAAAGACCATACGATCCATTCTAAAATTGAGGTTTAAAATATAATAATTCAATAAAACTATAAAAAAATAGGGAAAAGTACATTTTACAAAAAAATATTCGGAAACAAACAGGAAAATTACGACTATTCATGTTATTGCAAATGAAAATAGAAATTTAACTAGTAAGCCTCCACCCGGATTTGTTTATCATCCAGAATAATACCCTTAAAGAGCTGAAAATAATCCTGAACCAACAAATTACGTAATTTATAAATAAAAACCTTTAAAAGTCAAAAGAAATGATCATAGAGGTCTAATATGTAATGAATCATAGAGAATAAATAGAAGCATATAAATACCATAATTTTATTTGGATGGCAAAACACATTGGAATACTCCGTAAGATAGACATCAAAATGTTATTGAAGCAATGCAAAAATTAGAAAAAAAATATTTATCTTAAGCATGATAAATAAAATTATTATCTTTGCTAAAACATATTAAAAAATTAAAAAAATATATATATATTCATTCATCATAAAACATGTTTAAGAAAAAAAATTTATATTATTTAAATTTTATTAAGTATAAAATATATAAGAATTTAAAAATATATATTCATAATGTATAGTATGTATATTATTTTAAGTTTAATGTTTTTGAAAATTAAAAATAATATAATTATGATAACTTTCTATTAAATTATTTTTTAAATCATACATAATTAAAATTATTTCATTTTTTGTTTTGAAAATTAAAAAATTTCAAAAAATATTTTTTTGATTATTTTAGACTTTTTATTTTTAAATAAATTTTAAAAAATATAAATATTGGAAAATTAATTTCATAAATACTTTTTTACCTGTTTTAGTTGACTGATATACACTTTTTTCTAATCTTAGTAAAAAAATTAGGATAATTTTAACAATAATAGTTTTTTTATTGAGTATCTTGTTCATGGATAATTTAGATTATATTATTTTATGGATTAAATATATTTTAACATAAAATTAAACATAAATTTCTATATATAAATAAGTTTATTTTTTTAAATTATGATTAAAAGTATTTTAAATTTTAATAGTTATTATGAGTATTATCTAAATTAATTTTATTTAATATTTACAGAAATTTAGAAAATAAAATTGCTAAATTTAGTGATATAGATTAAAGTTTTAATTGTTAAAAATAGTTTTAAAAAAGTGAAAAAATTAGGTGAAAGGTTAAAAAAAAGAAACTGATACTTAAAAAAAGTAAACTGAAAAAATTTTTTGAGCTATTTTAATAAGAAAAATTACTTCAACTCTCATTTGTATCTCTCTCGTTCCCTCATCCTTATAGTTTAATCTGTTTATATTGCATATTTTTTTAAAAAAAACACAATTATCAAAAAGGAGTCAAAAAATAGATAATGACAATTTTTTTTAAATTAAATTTTTTAAAAAATCTGTATAGAGATAAAAATATAAAATAATATGAATATGAATATGTAATATTTTTTTATTATAATTTATAACAAATATACTACAACAGTTAATATAAAATATTTTAGAGTTTAATTTTATAGTTTAAATAAACAAATATTATAAGTGTTAAGTAAAATATTTTTCTAAATATTATTTATAAAATATTTACTTAAATAACTCAATTTAAAATAATAATAATTTAATAAACTTAATTTATAGCAGATACACATATATATAAATTTAGATACC
Source organism: Ichthyophthirius multifiliis (assembly GCF_000220395.1). Taxonomy (NCBI): domain Eukaryota; phylum Ciliophora; class Oligohymenophorea; order Hymenostomatida; genus Ichthyophthirius; species Ichthyophthirius multifiliis. Next base: position 87,952 of record NW_004087003.1, read on the forward strand.
CATTTTAAATTTTTATTGAAATTCATAGATTTATATTAATATTTTCATAATTAAAATAATATGTTTATTATATTCATATTGTAAAATACATTTAAGTAATATTATATGGATATTATAAAAATATTTATATATCTATTTATTTAAAGAAAATAAATATTTTACATTGATTTTAAAATTTAATTTTTTTATTTTTTAAATTTTTTATATATAAAGTTAAACCAAATCTCATAAATTTAAATATAAAAAATAAATAATATCTTTTTCAAAAAAAAAAATTATTAAATTTAAATAAAATTAATAATTATCATTTTTAATAAAATTTAACATAATTTGAAAATTGCTCACATACGAATAAAGACTAAATTATATTTAACCTTGGATCACATAAAGTAGTATAATTTTTATCTAAATCATTTTCTTCTAAGTTAACTCCCACACATTCAGTTACATTTATTGCTGAGGTTTCCAAATGAATACCGCCTATATGCTATTAATTTTTGGAAAGAATGTCTACAAATAATTTCAATTCTTTTAAAATTTCATCTACTTTTCTTGTTTTCTTGCCCTTACAGACACTCGAAGTAAAAGTATTTGCATGCATAGGATCACAAGACCATATGAAATTAAGATTATTTTGTTTTTTTACTTCTATTAATTCAGGTAAAATTTATTCTATCATATTTGATCCAAGTCTAGTTATTATCATAAGTTTTCCTTTTAAATTTAGAGGATTCAAAGTTTAGACAAGCTTTAAGAACTCCTCTTTTTTTATTGAAGGGCCAATTTTTACTCCAATTGAGTTTTCTATTCCTTTAAAAAATTCAATATGAGCTCCATCAAGTTATCTCGTTCTTTCCCCTATCCATAATAGATGAGCACTTGTGGCATAATATTTATTTTCAATCATTCTAGTTAGGGTTTCTTCATAATTTAAAAGAAGTCCTTCGTGAGAAATGTATATATTTTAATTATTATTTTCATTTTTTATAATAAAATTTATACTTTATTATTATAGTTTATCTATATCTTTTTTTTTATTTAGCTTTATTTTCATATAAAATTACCTTAATGTTATTTAATAAAATCTAACAAATCAGAGTTAGTGATATTTTTTTGATTCTTTTCAATATATTATTTAGCCTAAAAAGACAATTAGTAGCCTTTAGCTAATCTTAAAGGATCAGGAGTTCTTTTTTCTATTGTATTTACTATATCTCCTCTAAAAGTACATACTTTTTCTCCATTTGAAAGAATTTCAAAATCTTAGGAGCGAGGTTTAGAAAATTATCCTGCAATTCTACCTATTGTTAAACAATTTTTATTTAAAATTCCTTTTATTATTTTTGATGATGCTATTATAGCCTTCATTTTTTTATCTAAAAACTCAGAATTTTATTCTGAAAATGATTCAGCACAATCACCCATTTGCACAAATATTTTTTTTCCATTTTCACAGGCTTTTAGTTCTTTTGATAGTAATTAAATTTCTTTATGAGTAACTATTTATGACATATCTGATATTAAGTCTAATTATTCTTATAGTTATTTTTAATCCTCATATATTGGTTAAAATTAAACACGAAGTTTGTTCCAAGATGATGTGTGAGAAATACCAGAATGTATGTACTTTTAAGGAGGATTTTCTAGTTGTTAAATATGATTAATTGCTTATTTCCTTTTGCGGGTCTTTAACATTTTATTTTAATTTTTAATTATTTATTTTCAAAATTGTATTTTATTTTATTTTTATTATTTTTTATTATATATGTATTATTAAACAATTTTATGTATATTCTTAATTATTCTTAATTATATTATTTATAATTTAATCTAATCATAATTAAAAATACTTTTCTCTTATATTTAAATATAATAAAAAATTATAATCAATTAAAAATATAAATAAAAATAAAATAAAATATAAAAATAATATTAATATTATTAAAAAAAATATAATTATTTAATATTTAACAATATTATATTAAAAATATTCATAATTTTTATATTTTAAAATAAAATTATATATAAAATATAAATTTTTTACATATTTTTTGCTTTAATTTATTATAATAAAAAATATATATTTAATTAATAATTTAATTTAGTTTATAAAATTTTTTTTTAGTTGAAATAAACTTTTAAATTATAAATATATGTAAATTATATTTAATATATATTATATATAATAAATAATTTAATATAAAGTAAATTTAAAAAAAAATAAAAAATGTTTTATAAATAAATAAAATAATATTATCGTTTATAAAATTTATTTATTTATAAAATCTAAGAAAAGTTAAGTAGATAATTAGCAAAAAACTAAAATAAATTATAGATAAGATTAAATTTTATATTTAAATCAATAAATATTTAAATTGGAATTATATAAATAAATATAAAAAATAAAAACATAATATTTATAATTACTTGAACATTTATATAAATAATAAAACAATAAAAAACGAGTATAATGAAAAAAAAAAAAATTAAAAATAAATAAAAAATATGATAAATATGAATAAAGAATAAAAACAAAATAATAATAAAATTATTAAAAGGATTAAAATTTTTTTAAATATAAATATAAATATAAAATTTTAAAAAAATAAAAAAATTATGCTAATATAGATTAAAAATAAAAAATAAAATAAAATATAATTATATTAAAATAATAAAATATTAATTTATACAAAAATATTATATTAAAATAAAAATTTAAAAATGAAATAGAAAAATTAAATATTTTTAATAATGAAAAATGACAAATAAAAATATTAAAAAAATAAAAAATTAAATGATAATAAAATATTATAATATTAAAATATATAAATATATAATATAAAAATAAGAATAATTATTAAAAAAATTATCATATATAAAATAAATTAATATATAAATAACATAAAAATATTATAATAAATTATAAAAAATATATGAAAAATTATAAAAAAAATAAATAAATTGATAAAATAAATAATTAATAAATAAAAAAATAAAATTTGAAAATAATTAAATTAAAAAATATAAATAATAAATAAAAAAATTATTAATTTATATTTTAAATCAATTAAATGTTATTTTATAAAAATAAAAAAATTAATATTAAAAGTAATAATAAAAATTAAATAAAAAAAATAAAAAAAATAAATAAATAAATAAATAAATA
>NW_004087000.1:0-2413 GCF_000220395.1 Ichthyophthirius multifiliis
CTATACAAAAATAAACTTTATTGTATTTTTGTAAGTATTTATTTTCTAATAATAATTTTTTCTTTTATTTTTTCAAAAATTAAAACTAATGATTTTAAATTAAATTTTTAAAAAAAGTCAAGCCTCGAAATAATATTTGGCCCTAACCTAAATCTATAGCAAAAATTAAACATTGTTTTATGAAATTATGAAGATATTTATAAATTATTAACTTTATTTAATATTTTATAAACGATTTGTATTCAAAAAAAATATTTTCGCTAATTTAATTAAATTATATAAGAGTTTTATATATTTTATTTAAAATACTATAATGTTATGTAAAAATATTAAATAAAGCTATTAATAAACAATTTGTAATTAATTTGCTTAAATTTCCTCATTAAATTAATGGAAATTCTATATTTTTATTATAGTTGTTATATTAATATAATTTAAATATGTTTTTTTTCATTATTAATCTTTATTTTAATACATTTCTCCCATTTCATATAACCTTTCTTTTATTTTAAATATTTAAAATTCGCATTATTTTTTATATTCTTTAATTTTTTCAAATCTAATTTTTAATAAAAATATAATTTTTAATATATTAAATTACTCATTATTATACTATTCATCACTTATTTCAAGATACTATCTTTATATAAGATCTTCAGGTATATCATAAAGTACTTTAATTTAAGGTTTATATTTGCTTTTGTAAAATTAAAATTCATAGAAATCTTTTTAATTTAAAATAATTTATATTATAATAAATAATAAAAAAACCAAATTCACATCTCCTTATGCAATCTTCTGAGCATTTGTTAAAAATGTTATTCACACAATTTAATTAACAAATATGGAATATATTGAAAGCTCTTATTTTAAGTTTTTATTTTTCTATTTTATGTTCATTTGCAAAGGTTAAAAAAGAAATTTCCTTATATTTTTTTACTGGGAGTCCGTTCAAATGATTCTCCTTTTATTATTTAAGAAAAGCATACATTAAATAATAATAAATAAAATTATAAAAATATTAAAAAATTATATTATATTTTTATAAAATAAACAAATAATTTTTTATTTTATATATATATATGAATATCTTTATTAAAAAATTAATATTTTAATCAAAAATATTATATATAGATATTAAATAATAATAATAATTAAAATCTAAAGTAACTATTTTAGTATATAAAAATAAATTTCAATATTTATTGATTTTAAGTTAAAATTTAAAATGAATATGAAAAATCAAAATTTATAATAAAGTGCTATTTTTCTAATACTAATATTTTAATTAATTATTAAATTTTTTATAATATGAAAATAATTTTTATACATTGATACGATTTATATATATTATTTTATAATATTAAGTTTATAATATTAATAAAAAAATATAATATTATTTTAAAGATTTTATCAAGGTTATAATATAACATTTAAATATAATATTATCATTTTATTTATTAATATATATATATATTTATACTTTTTTCTAAATTATATAATTTTTCTTATTTAAATAACAATTATATTGAAATAAAATAAAAAATAAAAATAAATTAAAGAATATAAATATTTTATGAACTGTTTAGATTAATAAAATGGTTTTTAATAAAAAAATTTTATAGAAGAGCAAAATAGAGGTAGCAATTATCTTTAATCAGAAAATGATAGAGATGCAAAAATAAACCTCAGAATAACTTTAGTTCTTTATATAGCTTTCACTTTTTGGGATATACTATTTTCTATATTATATGGAATATATACTCTTAATAATTAATATTATAATACAAACAATATAGATAAGTGTGATATACTTTAATATTGGGCAAGAATATAACTATATTTAATTTTATCTGATATTATATTAAATATTTTAATTATTATAACTTATTTTGTAAACCTTAATTTTCATAATTATTTTAAAATAATATCAATTATATATACAATACCATTCCTTGTTTTTTTATTAGGAACTTTTGCAAGCATAAATAAATAATGCAATTATCTTTTTGAAATTGTTTTAGCATAAATAATAATAAGTATATTTGTAATTATTTTCTCAATTTTATTTGCCATTTTATATAAGAATTATGAAAAAAGGAAATACACATAAATAAATTTATAATGATAAAAATATTGATATAAAAAGCAAAATAAATAATGAAAAAATTTTGATTAATAAAATATTTTTTTATTGTAATATATGAAAAAAAAAAAAAATTTAAAAATCATGTAAAAAAAAATAAAAAAATATATATATAAAAATAATATTATTAATATATAAAATATTATACAATTTCATATATTAATATAAAAATAATAATTTAATTGATAATGTATATTATTTATAAAAATTATATTTATATAATCTTATATTAATTTTAAAATAATATAAATATTGATTAAATTTAAA
>NW_004087000.1:2986-38469 GCF_000220395.1 Ichthyophthirius multifiliis
ATATTTTATATTATTTATAATTTAAAATATAAAAATATTTATTAGATATATTTATTTTTATACTCTATTTTATATTTAAAATAATATTAATTTTTTTTATATTTATAAATAATTTTTTATATTAAAATTTTAATTTATTTATTTATTTTTTATTTAATTATTATATTGTTTTATTGTATATTATAAATTTATCTATTTATTATTTTTTAATTATTATTATTTACATATATATAATTTTTTTCAAATATTCAATATTTTAGTTTTTTAATTTTATTTTTTTTATAAAATAATTATATATAATATAAATAAAAATAATATTTATATATTAATGTTCATATTTATTAATTTGATGTAAATTGTATTTAAGCTAAAGATTTATTTAAATATTATTAATTTTAAACAACTTAAGTATTTATTGTAAAAATTTAATTTTTTTTAAAGTTATTAGTTTATAATTAAAATTTTGGAATATTTAATATTCTATTTTATGATTCTAATAATTATCTTGCTTTATTATATTTTATTAATTACTAATGATATAATTACTTAAATTATTCTTTTTCTTTTTATAATAAACCAATGTCGACATTTTCATTTAAAGTTTCAAATTATTTAACTATTTACGACAGCTTTTTTTCTCTTGAAATAGATTCTCTATTTTAAATATGTTATATATATTATAACTAATTTAATATTTATATATATATATATATATAAATATTATAAATATATATATATATATATATACAAATATATATATATTTTTATAATTATTTTTTTATTTTATTTTTTTATTTTTATATATGTATATTTATTATTTTCTTTATTATTTAAAAATATAAATAAATACAAAATCTATCCTTTTAAATTTTCTGTTATTGTTTTCATTTATTCTAAATCATCTTTACTATTTCTATTTTATATGTATATATTTTTTTTTAAAAAAAATATATTAAAAAGATAATTATTACTAATTTACAATTTTTTCCTTGTTATAAATTTTCTTTATCTATATTTGAGAATTTTTAATATTATCCATAATATTATAGTTATTATTATTTATAAATTAACTTTAATTATTAATTTATTAACTGTTATTATTTATATATTAGCTATTATTTATATGTCTTTAATCAATCATTTTATATAAACTATTTTTATATATAAAATAAAATAATATTTTTTAAAAAAATAACTTTTTAAATTTTAATCGAGAAGGAAATTAAGGTTTGTCTTAAGCTGGAATTGGAAATTGCTTAACTCCACTACTATAATATCCAATCTAAAAATATAAACAATAAATATTATTTAAACTTTTATCATTATTTTTTTACATCTATTTTCTAAATTATATTGCTGAATCTACTTAGTATATCATACATTTCTAACATTTCATGTTTCATTTAAACAATTTAATCGTTTTTTCTAGTTCTATATTCATTTAATTCAATAGTATAACCATCAATTTAATCATTTTTTTATTTCAAATAAAATTCAAATTAACTTTTATTATTTTCAAGCAACTACTAATATTCTTTTTTAAATTTTCAATTATAAGTTATTATTCTTTTTCTAACTCTTATTTAGTGTTTTTTTAATATCGTTTAATTTTTGATTATCCTATGCTTTATTTTAATTAAAATTAGGTAAATTAAACTTCAAGTTAGACTTTTCTTAAAAAAGATCTATATTTCTTTCACAAATAATATTTTTTTCGCTTTCTCGCTTTTTTTATAATTCGTAAATTTCATTTTTTGAATAAATCTCTTTTGCATTCATCTTTTCTGTTTTATTATTTTATTTATTTCAGAAAAATGAAAATTCAAAAAATAAACAAAAATAAATGAATATAAATTATTATATTTATACCTTTTAAAGTTATGATTTATTCTCGTAACTCAATAATTTAGCAAGTATTAGCTTCTTCTTTTTCTTTTTCATCCTTTTTTATCTATTAAATATGTTTTTTTAGTTTTTCTATTTTTTTTCTAGTTCTGCATTTGATTTTTATACACTATCCAATTTTATAAGGGCCTCTTTTTTTTGCATTATTGCTTACAAATCTTTTGATGAACTTTTCATAAATAATCTATCTAAATCAGCATCAATACCTAATAAACTTTAAATATTATGAAGTTTTTTTTTATGTTCTTTTTAAATTTCATCGACAAATACTTTTTACATTAAAATTTCTTTGTTTAATTGTTAGATTATATCTTCATGAGTCAAATTATTTTAATCTATATCTTACAAATTTCCTTTTTATTCTTTCTAAAAATTCTTATTTTTAGAAGCTTCAAAAGTAGTTCTTTCCAAAAATTGTAGAGTATTTAAGCATTCCTCAAAATTACTCTCATGAGGATTTATACACCCAATCAAATAAATAAAGCTCTTTTAATTCATTGTATTTTATAGCATTCTTGTTATTTTCGTTTCTTTATAATTTATATTCGGATTTTTTAATGCTATCGCTTATAAACACTATATTAATTTTTTAATTTTTAATTTTTAAATAAAAAAAACCTTTCCAATTGCTTATAAAGATTAGTTTATTAATACAGATTCTTGATATTTTTAGCCTTCATTCATACTTTCTGCTATTCTTTCAGAACCAGGTAATTCAACAAATTATACTAAAGAATTAGATATTAATACATTTTCATTTTCTTTATCTTTTATGATTATATTTAAATTAAATATAGTATTTGATCTAGAATTTATAAAAACACCTTTATTTTCATATACTTCTCTTATTTGAAACTTTTTTATTTTAATCATTAATATATTTAGATTTTTATTTTTATTTTTACTGCATTTTTTAAAATTAAATATAATTATTCTAAATTTTCTAAAAATAGAGAAGTTAAATCTTTAACTAATATTTATCCATTTGTATTTTCATAAAGAATTAAATTATGTTCTTCTAATTATTTTATTTATTTTTCTTTTTTGTATTATTTTTTTATTTTTTTATTTTTTGTTCAAAATAAAAATATTACCATAATTAATTGCTTCTTTTTAATCTTTTTTTTTTTAATTAATATATTTTATACACATATATTGTAATTAAAAATACCTGAACTTAAATAAGGTTTAATTAAATCTCGAATTTTATCAAAATAAATTTCTGATAAACTTATACTTATAATTACTTGTTTTGATTTTTACATATCTTCAGCTTTTTTAAACAAATATTCGCAACATCTTGTAATAATTCCTCTTTAATCACCTTTGTTTTTTTCTAAAATACTTTAATCATTTTAAGGAGTATAATGTTTATCTTCTCCAAATAATGTGAATGATTTTCCACTGCCAGATTATCCATAAGTTATGATTAATTAATTGTTTCCTTTTAAAGCACTATCGATTGTTTGTTATCCTATTTATTAAAATATTTCCTCTTAAAGTGTGTTTTAATTAAAAATTTTTTAAAACTAAAAAGTTTATTCTTTGAATGAAGCTTTATGAGAATTAAGTTAAATTATTTTTTATGACGGATCTTTTATTATTAATTTATTTTCTTATAATTATATAATTTCTTAATCTTGATTTATAGGTTTCACTCTTAAATATTATTTAAAATTATTCATTTATTATGTTTATAATTTTTTTTAGTAATTATTTTTATTTTAATGATATCAATTATTTTTTATTTTTAAATAATATAAAAAAAATGTTTTAACTTTATTTATAATAAGTTACAATTTGAAAAATTTTTATATTTAATAAAGAAACTAGTTTTTGAATTCTAAATATATATAATGAAAAAAAATTATTAAAATACTTTTTATTTTTTAAAGAAGAATACAATAATGTATGCATAATTATATCAAATAATAATTAAATATGAGAGTATAAGTTAATTATTTATTTAATTTATAAAAAATAATAATAATAAAATATTATTATATTTATTTAATATACAAAATAATATTGAGAAAAAATATTTTATTAAAAATTTATATATTTTATTATTCTAAAAACAATAATATTTAAATTAGTTAAATATTAATTTATTTTTTAAGATTATTATAATTTTATTTTTAATATGTACTTTTCATTAAATAAATATAATGCAAAATATTTCTATATACAATTTTTCAAAACTTAAAATTAAATATTATTTTTATTAATATGATTAATTAAATTGTATAAAAATTAATCATTAATGTATTTTTTATTAAAAAGTAAGATTTTATTGAAATAAATTATTAATTATATTCAAAAAATTTTAAAATTACATCTAATTTATATATAATTTGTAATCAAGTAATGAAAGTAACTCAATTTATAGTAAAATAAGTTCTTTTAAAGGAATTCCAGAAATTTTTGAAAAACAAGAATCTGTAAAAATCTCGTCTTCATAAAATTTCACACAAAGCCATAAGCATATTGCAAACAATCTTTATACAAAATTTAAAAAATAAAATAAAATAAAATTAATTTTATTTTATAATAAAATAAATATATTATAATATTTTTCATTATGTATAAGAAAAAGAAAATTTTTAAATAGTACTTGTGTTTATTCAAAACTGTATAATTTATTTTTTTAGTTTATAATAATTTATCAATTAACATAATAGAAAAAATGAAACAGTTATCAGAACATTTTGTTAAGCTTCTTAATCTTTGCACATATATTATAAAATATATTTTTGGTTTCTTTTATGTTAAATAAAATCCAGACCATTTCAGAAAATCTAAGCTTTATAATTTAAGAATATTTTTTTAAAAAATATCTTTTTATAAATGGTTAATAACCCAATTAACTATTTATAATAAATCAAATTTTATTAAAGGTTACTCATTCTATTTTATTTTAGACAAAGAAGTAAAATCTTATTCTTATTCTTATTCTTATTCATTATTTTATATGTTACATAATTAGATTACAGACATTATTTTATTAAATATTTTTTTTAATTTTTAATTCTTTTTTATATATTTTTTTGATATTTTTAAAATATTAAAAAAATATATTATATTATTATATGGTTTTAATTAATTATTAATAAATATAATATTACTTTTTATGGTTTATAATAAAAATATTTAAATTTTATATAATTTCATTTCGATTCATTAATTATTATATTTAATGTTTTATTAATTAGCAAACGAAATGATTATTTTTTTATAGTTTTTTTTTTGTTATAATATTGCAATCAAATATTATAAAAATAATTTATATTTATTAATTTAATGAATATGTTTAAGTTAAATTAATTTCTGATATAAAATAATTAATAATATGAAATTTTATTTATAAATTTTATTTTATAATAAATATGTATTTTATCATTTTCGAATATCACATACAAAGATATAAAAATTATTTTTATATTTCTATATAAATATTTTAATATTTATTTTTTTAATAATAAATATAAATATAAATAATAAAATTAGTATATCAAACAGATTTAGATATAATAAGTATATACGTAATAAAAAAATAAAAATAGAAATAAAAATAAATTTTTGAAATAAATTTTAATACCAAAAAAGCAATCCTTTTATTAATTAAAAAAAATTAATAAAAGAATTAAATAAAAAAATATTTATTAATGTCTGAGAAAGTTTAAGTAAATACATAAAATAGATATAAAAAAGTAAAAATTTTAATATATGATCGTTTGACATATTTGCTTTTAATATCTAAAGAGAAAATAATTTTTTTTACATCAGAATTATTAGAATAATTTTAAGTTAGAAATAATATTAATTATAAAATATTTTTTTTTTAATAATATGGATATTTTATTAAAAAAACAGACTATACGTTCATTCCATAGTGAAATATTAACAGTTGCGACAAGTAGTTCCAGAGGAATTTTATTTGTATTTTGTGAGAAAGAGTTTTATATTTTATAACCTAAATATGATTCAAATAATTTTGCTATTAGATGGTCTATAACTAATTAATAATCAATAAATGAAGCAATTTATGATGGATATTCATCTTTTGATGGTAATATTTATATATATTATTTTAATTTTAAAAATATTAAATTTATTTTTTATTGCTTTTTATACAGATTAATATCTTATTACTTGTTCTAAAAATTCTATAAAGATATGGAATGTTATATTTTCTACTTAAAATGTAAATAATAAAAAATATATTATTATTTAATATATAAAATATTAGAGTGAATAAAGTGTTTTAAAAATAAAAATAATTTTTAATTTAGAAATAAAAGAAAGTGTTTAAAATGTCAAATTCTCACCAGGTAAAAATAAAATATTAAAAAAAATTAAAATTAAAAAAGACTCGCGATTTTTCACAACAATGTCTGAAATATCAACAATAATATTCGTTTGGGATTTTTTAAAAATTTTGGACTCTAGTTCTTAATATTTACAAGAAGGAGAAAGCAGTTAAGTAACAAATATACAAAATATTGCTCTAAGACACGAGAATGGCATATAAACACACAAGTTTAGAGACAGTATAAAATCTCCAAATTAAAGATTTGGTCCAAATACTATAGTATCAGTAGATGTTTAAGGTATAATGAAGGTTTGGTAAGAATCTCCAGAAAAGGAAGAATTTAGTTTTTTCCATTTACATACAATTTATTTAGATAAAATATAGTAAATAAATTAATTATCTATGTCATTTGTATACTTCTCAACAAATTATGCTAAAAAGGATCTTGGGTATAATTACTAAAAAATTGAAGAAGATACATATGGTTTAGGATTAATTGAAAAAAATGAATATAATTCCTTAGATTGGATAGTTGTATTAAAAGACTTTTCTATAGATTTAATTAGAATTTCAAATCTCAGAAATCTTTCAAAAAATTCACATTAAGAAATATATGCAAGTTTTGATGTATTTTAATTTATAAATAAATATATAAAAATTTTATATATATTTAAAAGAATCCTAAATTATTAAAACACATGAGAATATTGTTTTACGCATAATAAGTAAGATATAAAGATTATGAATACTTAAATTTATATGGATTAGATTATCTAGGAAATTTAGTAAAAGTTTAATAATAGCTAGTAATATATATAAATAAATATTTATTATAAATATAGAATAAATATATATAATATTTTGTTATAAATATATATAAATTTATATAAATTTATATATTTATATATTTATATATTTATATATTTATATATATTTATTAAAAAATAGAATCATTCTTGTGAAATAAAAATTTTATTTACAAATAAAAACTATATGGATAGATCGTACATTTTTCTTATGATTAATAATAAGATAGTATTTTGACAATTGACTAAAATAATAATTTATGTTATTAAAAATCTCCATAATAAAAAATATTTCCTAAAAATTATGATTATTTATCAGAAGAAGGTTAATGGTAATGGAACTTTGTATCAAAATTAGATAAAATAAAGAAGGTAGAGCATTTTAACAATAACGTTTTTATATTTGATGATAAAATGTGCAATATGGAGATAATGCAATTAAATTATTAAGATGATTGTATGAATTATTAATATTTTAATATTGAAAAATATTCAAAAGAAATATTCGGAAATTTTTATATTAATAACAATTAAAGAAAATTTGATTATATGATAAAACTATTAAAAAAATATATAAATGATTAAAAATAAATGATTTTAATATTTATAATAAATCCTGAAAATACTTCCAAGTTTTACGCAATAAAGTTAATTGTAAATTCAGACATTTTTATAAATGCAAACAGTTTTGAAATAAAAATTATTTATAACTACCATTTAGAAGAAGATTTTTAAAAATTTAAAATATACAAATTTTAAGAAGAAGATTTCTCTTTTAAATTATAAATTCGTAAATAAAAGTAAATCAGCTTTTATGATATTAATAATTAAAACGTTTAAAAAACCCTTCAGATAAATAAGTCGTATCCTATTAAATACTGTGCATGGGTTAATACAACTCCTGAACTATATTATATTATCAACTTTGATAACGAAATAGAGTTTTACAAACAAAATAGTGAGATACTAACAAAATTTAATCTAAAAAACTTTCTTTTTAGTGTCGACCATAAACTTTATGATGTGGCATAAGTTCGAATACTAGTAAAACATTATTTTGAGGATAATTTTATATTAGCTGTAGAGAATTATATAATGTTATTTAACCTATAATTTAATAAAAGGAAATAATGTTTTTAAATTAACTTTATTTAAAAAGACGGAAACATATTATATTTTAAGAGAATTTCTCGATTTTCAAATCCAAAAAAATATGATATTTATGTAACAAAAAATTAATCTATAATTTTAAAAACAAACGAAAATATACATAGATTTAACGGATTTTTCGAAGATTAAATTATTTCTTTAAACCACGTTAACAATTATATTCCTTTACCTGAAAACTTTTACAGAAAAATTGTTTCTTCTTTTTAAATAATACCACATCATCATCCTGAATTTATTTATGAAATACTCTCTATGGGAAATTTCGAATTAGCTGAAATTATTTTACATAAATGTCTTTAAAGTTTAAAAGAAAAAGGATACATTTCTTCAAAATTTTCTATTAATATTGAAAGATTAGGTGATCTCTTCGAAAAAGCAACATCCTAAACTTTAAATATAGAATAGGAATTTTAAGAAAATACTTTGAATTTAGTCAGATATAATACTATTTATGCACCCGATACTTAACCTGTTATAATATAGAATGAAATTGTAAACAGTATTAACCTTGCTGTTGAAAATGAAAATTAAAAACCTTTTTTAGAAATACTTTAAAATATTCTTTAATCAGAAAAGTAATGCTTTAATTTAAATGAAAATGACCCTGTATTTTTGGAAACTTTAGTAGAATATATGTTTTATTAGAAACAAAATAAAAGAACTTTGGACTTTTTTGGAGCCCTTTTTTTATTTTATGTTCGTGTATTTAACATTATGAGATTTCATGTAGCAAATAAATCTAAAATAAAAGCACTTTAAACAAAAGAAATTGTTTGGGCCTTCCATTCAGACCAAAAAGAATCTCTAGTTTAAGAATGCATTGATAAAATACTTCTTTAGAAAGGTCCAAATAGTTTATCTTGGGATTTATTAAAAAGATATTGTGTAGTTTTATGGTATTTTTTTTAAAAAAATATTTAATTATGTTTATTATATTTAAACAAAATTACTAAAAATAATAAAGGCACGATAATTTAGAATAAATAAGATCTTACATAGAAAAAATAGCATAAATAGCTTATACAAAAACTAAAGATCCTAGTAATGCAGTTTTATGGTATTTATTATTAGGTAAAAAAAACATTTTAGCCCTTCTATACAAGAAAGAAATAGACGCGAAATGCCAAGCAATATACAAGTTATTATAGAACAACTTTAACGATCCAAAGAATAAAAACATAGCAAATAAAAACGCAATGGTTCTTTTATAAAAAAAGCAATATGAAATGTGTGCAGGGTTTTTCCTTTTAGGAGGATTTCTATAAGATGCAGTGGATATTATGATTGAAAAATTAGAAGATATTTAATTAGCTGTACTTGCTTGCAGATTATTTGAAAACGATAAAGAAAAGCCTATTTTTAGAAAACTCATTCAAGAATATTTTATTAAAACAGGAAAACTTACTAATGATATATTTCTTTAACATATAGGATTTAATATGCTAAACGAACATGTAAATTCTGTTAATTCTTTATACGATTTTTCTTTTGATAACAATTAATCTACTCAGTTATTTTTTTAATATAAATATAATTTTAAATATTTTTATTTTTTTAAGATTTGCTGCTGGAGGAAAAAAAATATGTTTAACTTGGTCTGCTAAATTTGAACCAGAATTAAGCTTCTTTCATCCTTCAGCGATTATTTTGGCTAATAAATTAAGAGATTCTTTAAAAGTGAAAAGAGAATTAGAAAACGCAAAATAAAAAAATGAATAATAAAGCGATATTTTTGATGATTTCTGGGGGGATGATAATGATCTTATGAAAGAAGATAAAAAATAAAATAAAGAACCAGAAGTTTATCTAAAAGAAAATCTAAAAGCTCATTTTATTTATGCTTAAGAATTTTATCTTAACATAAACTAACCAATAATGGGTTTAATATTTTATAAAACGTACAAAAACTAAATACAAATTGATGAATGTAAAAAAAAAAAAATATAAAAAAAGTATATATAAAAAACATAGAAAGCAATCATCTCTTAAATAAATTAGTTTCTAAAAATTTAGATTATTTAATTGAATAAGCTTTAGCTGACAATAATCAAGATCGCTATTTTCAAAATTTACTCCAAGATATATTAGAACTGAGTAAATATTTAGGCTTAAGTAAAAAATAATTACAAGAATAAGTCATAAATAAAATTGAAAATATGAAAACCTTATCAATATCAATATCAATAAATATAGCCTTGAATAAGATAGACAAAGCAATTGATTTACTATGGAATTTCATGATTTAATCATAGCATTTATTTTATTATTACACACAAGATAATTCCATTAAGTTAAAAACAAGGTAATATTGGGCAAATGTTATTTATGCAACAAACTAAATTCACACATCAATAAAATACTTAGAAGAATCTATATTTGCAAAAGAAGATAATGTGAGAAAATAATTGGATATTCTAAAATTTTATTAAATTTTTTGTTATTTTATAGTAAATGCAGGACTTGATTAATTCCAAGAATTATGTATTTTATAAAAAGAGATTTCTGAATTTATTGAAGTTTCAATTTTCTAATAAAAATCTTTGACAATAAAATACGTCCTTAATATTCCAAAACTTCTCGATGAGGTTAATAAAAAGCGGGAATTAAAATTTAAAGATTAAAAGGCACATAAATTTACTGATCTTTTTGCAGAAGCATTCCCTTCTAGCCCCTATTTAAATATTGATTAATATGAAAAGGATATTAATTAAACATAAAATAATAACGAAAATAACAATAATATTGATGGAAAATATAAAATGATTCTTTTTAGTCTCTTAAGATATTTATCAGCGAAAAATTTCGAAATAAATACTTCTAAAAGGCTTAAAGGTTGTGAAGGAGTAATGAAGGCTTAATTAGATAAAATAAATTATCTAAATGTTCTTAAATACATAGAGTTTTATGCCAAAAATCAAAAAAAAATATTAAAGGCATTAATGAAAAGATTTACTACATAAGAACAAAATCGAATTATTTAAGAAATACAAGAAATCATGAATGATTCAAATTATTATAAACACTCGTTTATTTTTAAAGATTTAGATACTTATTTTGATCCTTAAATTTTATTATAATTCAAAAGAGATATGGATTTCGATAAACTTTTTGCACATTTAAACGTAAAAATTGTGATTTAATAATATCGAAAGCCTAATCAAGAATGGTCTTAATATATAGAAAACAATAGATAATTATTATTTAAAAATGGAATCGAATTAATTAAAATTAAATCTGAAATTATTAAAGGATGGTGTGTTAATTAACATTTAAACTCTAATCGAGAAATAATTTGTTTATGCAATAAATAATTAAAGAAATATGATTTATTTGATTAACTACTTAATAAAAATAGAAATTAAGAAGGCCATATCTTAATTGATGATGTTTATTTTTATACATATTTTTTTTTTAATTATTTTTCTATTTTAAGGAATCTTCTCAATATAATGATAATTTTAGTAAAGAAGAAGTCAAAAAAATTAATAATATGTAATTAGATAATAAAGGAATTCCTATTAAATTGGCTGTAAAACTTATTTAAAATAAAATTGTTAAAAAAACTGACACTAAAAATAAAAATCCAATTACTTTAAATAGCCAAATGCATGCTTATTAAGAATGTTTTTCAGATAAAGATATTGAAGATTTGATAAAAGTAATTTAAAAAAATTAATAAGTAAATATGAAATTATTTATATAAAGAATGGAACAAATAAAGCCTTTAATGAAGATTTTTCAAGTATAATTTCACATCCAAATTTGCCATTCTTTTTAATTGGAACTAGAGGTGCAGTTTAAGTTTGGGCATTTATTTAATTTGTTTGTGTTGCGGAATTTTAAACCTAAAATAAAGAATAAATCGTTCTTTTAAAAACTTCTCGTTTTGGAGATAAAATCGCAGGCTTAGATTCTTCTGGAAACTTTTATATGTGGAAATTCCATAAATAGTAACTTTCTTTTAATTAATATATCATTTAATTTTTCATTTATACAAAAAGTACTAAATATTTAGGACCGTTTTACGTATTACCCACAAATAAGTAAAAACAAATAAACGATTTTTGCTTTCTTAATCATGGTTCTATAATTGCAACTATATCTAATAATTCATTTTCTATATATGATCTATTATTAATGCCTTAAAATGTATTTTTATTTTATGTATATTTATTAACTTATTGATATCATTTTTAGAATTAATTAGAATCTAAACCTTACGGAGGTAATTTCATAAATTATTCAGAAAGCAAACACTAAATTTATTTAACTAATTCAAAAAAATGCTTGATTTAAATTTATGATTATAAAAAAGGATAAATTACGAATTATTTAGAAGTATTTAAAAAAATTAAATCATTATTTATATTATTATATATTTAATAAAAATAGAACAATCAAAATAACTAAAATTAAGAATATAGGTGTGTCTTATTAAACAAAAGAGAAAATGCTATTTGTGTTGGAACTAATGATGGTTATGTAAAAATATATGATTTAGATAATTGCTAATTAATAACTGAGATTCCTGCATTTAGATAAAGTATTAAAAAATATATATATAAATCTTAAAAAAAAATAGATGAAAAAAAATATAGTGCAGTTATAACTTTACAAGAAGTATAAGATAGTCTTTTTGCAACAAGCTCTGATGGAACAATTAGTATGGTTCATCCATGTATTTTATGAAAAAAAATATATTCATAAATATATAAATACAAAAAATATTTATAAATAGCAATATATATTAAAAATTTCATATTTTTTTTTGTTTAATGATTAATAAGTAAATATTTAATTCTTTTTATAGTTTATTAATAAGAATATAAATGAAATTAAATAACTTTTGTTATTTCATTTTTTTTTTTTGAAATATATAAACAATATAATAATTCAAACGAAAATTTATATCCAATAATTTCCAATTAAAATAAACATTCTAAACAAAAATTAAAATATTTTGGGTTTCAATAAATTCTTTAAAAATATTTAATTCTATTAATTATATTTGAGAAAACTTTTGTCCAAAGAAAATTTCGTTCGAAAAACAATAATAATATACAAATTATATAAAAACGATTGGAAGATAAATAAAATCAATAGAAGATATATTAATATTTTATACCAACTTAATATAAAAAATATATAATAGTAATTTTATAATATAATTAAAAAATTAATATATAAGCATAAAAAAAATTAGATTATGGAGATTTTTTTGATTGAGTTTTTTAAAGAAATTACAGAAAATATAAAGTAATAGATAGAAAATATAATAAATAACATTATTAAAATAAATTAACTTAAAAAAAGAAATCAGTTTAAATCATGAATAAAATTAAGAATATTATAAATATTCATAAGCATTTATATAATAAAATTTATAAGTTTAAACACAATATCATATCTCTCATTGTCATTATTATTGACATAAAAATTAAAATTTCACCAAATCAACTTTTACAATTTCAGAAATTAAAAAAATATGTTATATTCATATTTTCATAAAAGAAGCCTTGAAACAATTAAATTATAATCTTTAATTTTTAAGTCACTTAAATTTGGAAACATATTTAGTATTAAAAATTTGAATATTTACATTATGATTCCAAACTTATTTCTATTAATAAATTTCTTATTTTTTTAAATATAATATAATGAATAATCAAAAAAATAAAACAATACAATATTCTTTAGTTAAATCTAATAATTCTTAATCTAAAATATTAGATAAAGATACTTAATTATTATTAAATTCGAATACGATTAAAATAAAAGTAAAATTTTAATTTAAATTATATTTTGTATTTTATAATAATATAAATTTTAAACTCAAAAATTTTTATTTTTACAGAAACACATATTTGTAAATAAATCAAACAAAAAATATTGATCAATATAATATATTTTATAATTATTATCATTAAAGCAAATTAAATATAACCAAAATATCAGAATTTTAGTTAGTTTATTTTTAAAAATTAAATATTTCTTTTATTATTGTTTTAATTTTCATTTATTTTTTATTATTTTTTATCATAATTTTACTTTTCTTCAACTGTAGGACATACTATTTTAGGACTATATTCTATACAAAAAATTCATAAAATTATCTAAATCTATAATTCATAAAATTATCTAAATCTATTAGCTCTTTTAATTCTAGACACTTCATTGTATTACTTTATGATTTTTGATAAATTATATACATATATTATTGATTAGTTTGTTTTTTTGGAAATACAAATCATATTCTATTTCTAACTTTTTAGATTCAAAAAATAAGATTCTATAATTTACTTTTTTATTATAAATATTGAAATCTATTATATTTCAAAAGCTTAAAAAAAAAGAAAAATTATTCAAATTTCACAAATTTATTAAAATGCTTTAATAACTCTTAAATTGTGTATTTGTCTCCTCACTTTTTATTATTTTTAAAGAATGTCTTTTAATAATAAATTTATATAAAATTATTAAATATTTTTATTTCTATTATCAAAATTGTTATTATTAAGTAAAAGATTCAATAACAAAATAAATTGTAATAATAAAATAAATTATTAAATATATTATATTTTATAAAATTAATATTAATAAGTATTAAAATTTATTGAATATATATTTTTTAATGTTTTTTCATTTAAATATAATATATTATTTATATGTATTATTTTCAATTAATTTTTAATGCATTTAAATTAAATATTTTATATAATTAGTTACAAATATAATAAAAAAGCAAAATAACAAAAAAAACTTTTAACATATTATGCATACAATAATTAGTATATTATATAAAAGAATATACAGGAAAAAATATAAAAAATAGATAAGATTAATATTAATATAATAATAAAGAAAAAATAAAATAAAAATAAATATTTCAATTAAAGTTATTATTATCCAAAATATCATATTCCTACTTTCCGATCCATTAAATCCTTTTACCTTCTTCCCAAATACCATATTTAATAGTTCCATCAGCTAAAATATACATACCTTTCCCATGCTATTTTCCATGTTTCCAATATCCTTCATACCTTCTTTAATCAGCCCATGTATATACTCCAAACCCATGCTTTTTATCATATTAATATTCACCTTCATATCTTCGACCATCTTTCCAAGTATAAACTCCTTTACCGTGCATTGTATTATTTTACCAATTTCCCTTTATTAAAAAAAAATTTAAATAAAAAAAATGGAAAAAGTACTTCATATTTTCTTCCATCTTACCAAGTGTAAATTCCATATCCATGAATTTTATTATCAACCCATTATCCTGTATATTTAGATTAATCAGGCCATGTATATGTGCCTTATCCATCTTTTTTTCCTTGATTATAATATCCTTCATATTTTGATCCATCAACCCAAACTTCAACTCCATATCCATTTTGAAAATCATCTTTCCATTACCCTTCATATTTTGCTCCATTTAAATGTATATAAACTCCATACCCATTAGCTTTATCTTCTTTCCATTCTCCTTCGTAAATATCACCATCAACATGCCAGAATTTTCCTTTTCCATTAGCTTTATTCTGAACCCATTATCCTTCATATTTTGCTCCATCAGGCCATGTTTAAGTTCCATAACCATCTCTCATAGCTCCTAACCATTCACCTTCATAAATAGCACCTGAAGAGAATTTATAAGGAGGTTATTTTTCACGCATAGAAGAATTTTAGATTTATTAATTATTATTAAACATTATTTCACGACATTCATCTTAAGAAAAATAATGATGCATTTATATAGCTAATTAATCACTGTTTTGGTCATTTTTACTTTTGTAATTATTGTAATAAAAATATTTATATTTTTTACCTTTAACGATTATATATATTGCATATATTTGAGTTTTGGTTGTTTTCGACTGTTTTAGTATCTTCGTTTATACTATTTTTATTTAAATTAGTATTTGCTGATTAAAAATTGTTCATATTATTACATAAGTTATTATTGTTTACACTTTATATTATTGTAGGAACTGCTTTTTAATAAGTATCTTAATATTGGTTATCTTTATTTTCTTTCGTATCGTAAGGTTTCCCATGTTGATATGGTTTTTCTTTTAATTTTTCTTAGTTTTTTATCACAATATTTGATGTATTTAGTTCTTATGTGTTTTCTTTTTAAATATTTGCACAATTTGAACAATCATTACCCATTATTATTATAATTATTTAGTTCTTACTAAATTAAATTAAATTTTCTTTTTAATTATATTATAATAGATAAAAAAAATATATAAAATAAATATTAAATTATATATTTAAACTATAATAATTTTAAAATAATAAAAAATAACTTTTGAAATTATACAAAATATATATTTTTTTATTAATTATATTTAAAAAAAATTCAAATATAAAAAGTCTAAATAAATAAAAAACATAAAAATAAATTCAATAAATAATATTTTTTTAAAAAAATGAATAACCAACGATAACTTAAAATATTAGCAAGAATAAGAACATTAGGGATTGCGGCTTAATATTCTTCTAATGAACCTACAAAAGATTTGACTGAAAACACAAATATCAGCAAACAAAATGCATAATAAGCATAATAGTAGCCAAAATCAGCTTTAAAAAAGGGTAGTTCATCACAACAAATGATAAACGGATCTTCATTATAAAAAGATTTTAAATGCTGTATATTTACTTCATCTTCGACTAAGTAAAAACCTTAGCTAATAGCTGCATGTAATAATCCTATAAAAAATCAATTATTAGAAGATTACGTAAAAACAGATGAAAACTTAATCCAATATTAAAATTCTATTCTTGAAAATGCCAGCATATATAAATTTGATTAAGCAATGAATTTTAAGACAACAAATCCTTAAATATATAAATAAATATGCGAAAGCTAAATAACTAAAGCAATGTCAGAAGGAATAAGTTATACATATTTAATATTAGGACCTGCAAAGTAAAAAAATAAAAAAATAGTAATTTTAATAATAAAAAATAAAGAACAGGTAAAAAATACACAATAAAAGGTGAAAATGATAAAGGAATATTAATGCAATCAGTATAAGATATGTGTAAATTATGTGAATTATCTGAATAAGGAGTAGGTCTAAAAAATAATGTATCGAAATAAAAATCTCCAATTTAAGTACTTTTTCAGATTTTCGCGATTTATAATAATAATGTAATTGATTTACTTGGAAAAGATCCAAAAGAAGAACCTGAAGAATAAGAATTGCATAATTAAGGATAATTTAGAAACATATATAATTAAACAAGAGATAGATTAAAGGAAATTGGATAAAATGATTAAGGAATTAGAAGAATTCATGTATTTTATAGATTTAGAATTTATAAAAATTAAACCAAAAAATATACTAATAATTTAAATTCGGCAGATTCTGGACTTTTTTCAACTATCACTTTTGTTCATTGTGCTGATTTCTGTTAAGCTAGAATTCCTGAATTCATAGTTTTAAAAGATTATCTTGTGGATATTTCTACAAAGAAAAATCAAAATATAATGGAAACACCAGCTTTTAACAATTCGAAACTTATTTAATAATTATTTGACTCTTCTAATCAGTTAAATGATAATTTTGCAAATCTAATTTGTCATGTTTCTGCTGCTTACTCACAATTTTAGGAAGCTGTTGAAGTTCTTAAATATTGTTCATCTATAAAAGAAGAAATAGATAATTATTATAAAGATATTGTAGATTTCGAAGTAAGTAATTTGTAATCATAGTAATAATTACCAAATTTTAAAAATTAAAATTTGTATGAGAATAATTAAGATTCTTTAAATAAAAATTAAGAAGAATTTTAAAAAAGTAATTAATTTTAAGAATTACAAGATTTATAGAATTTTTAAAATTATTAATAATAAAATACATAATAATAGAATTTTTTAAATACTTAACAATAAATTTTTTAAGATACTAATTAAATATAGTGCAACAATAATTTACATTAATAAACTTTTAATTCTCCTCCTTAATTTAAAGAATCTTTTAGTCCTATGTAATAAATAAATTAAATTATATAAGAATACAATCCTGCCTAAAGTTCTATAGAAATAAATAATACAGTTACCAAGAATAACTATTATTAAAATAATTAAGAATAATTAACATAGCATTTTCCTTTGGATGATTAATCTTCTTTTTAATATAAAAGATAAATAAATGAATAAAATGCAAATATAAATGATGTTTAAAAAGATATAGATAATTTGTGCAGAGATATTTACTCTTTTACAGCTTAAACAAAAGATTTTTCTAATGATGAAATTTATGATTGGGCTATTTATAGAGAAAAAGAAATTCAAGAAATTTAATAAATTATTTAATAGATGAATAATTTAAATCCTAAAGAAAAAAATAAACTCAAAATGTAGAATTTTAAAATCTAAGAAGCTTTACTTTTCCTTAAATAAATAAAAAAAAACTCAAACAATTTATCAAAAAGATAATGTAATTATTTTATTTTATTTCTTTTTATAAAAAAATAAAAAAGTTACTTAAACTAAAAATCAAGAAATAATTAGTGTAATGAGTTAATATAATAATACTTCTAAAATATAATCAAATTAAAAAAATTTAACAGACTTTAAAGAATAAAATAGTTTTAAATAATTAAAAAGTTCTAAAGAATAAACAAATTATAAAGAATAATTAATTACATCAAAAACTAAAAACCAAGAAGATTATTAAAGAAAATCTTCAATCGAAACTTTTGAAATTTAAAACTAAAAATTATTTTAAGATACTGAAAACATTCAATAGTATAATGATTATGAAGAATAGTAGAATAATTAGTAATAAAGATATGATAGCTTAAATAGTGAATAATCTTAATAATATATTAATAAATATTAAATTGACGAAAATTTAATAACAAACACTAAAAGTGAAAATAAAAAAATGAGTGAATTAAAAGAATAAATTTTGGATAAAATAGATGAAGTTATTCTCGAAAATGATGCAAATTTTTTAAAAAAAAATTAAAATTAATCAGAACATGCAATTGATATGTTTTTTTTATATATATTAAATATATAAAATTTGATATATTTTAAAAAATACATAGATCAGTTAAAAATCTAAGATAATTAAAAGAATTATTAGCAGATTAAAACTTCTATATTTAAGAATAGTATTTATAATTAAAATAAGTAAATAGGAAATTAAAAGAAGAAATGGTAGAAAAAGACAATCAAATTTTATTTTTAGAAAATGAAATGAAAGATTAAAATAGTTAAATTTAATATTTTTAATCAATGATAAATGAATTAAAATCATAAATTGAAAGAGATAATGACATTATTTAAATAAAAATAAATAATGAAAAAGAATTTGAATAAACTCAATAAGAAATGCATGATATTATATAAAAACAATAATTAAAGTTGAATAAGAAAAAAGAAAAATCAAAATATCAAAAGTAACTTTTATTTACAATAAATATATTGAAATAAATTATTTCATTATTATCATAAAAAAGATAAAATTTAAAATAAATAGAAGAATAATTTAGTGAAAATAAAATAAATAATTAATAATAATAGTAGGAATTAAATAAAAAAATAGATGAATTAACTTAAGAATGTGAAAATCACATAAAAATAAGTTTAAATTAATAAAAAAATATACAAGAGTTATAATAAGAAATATACTAAACAGAATAAATAATTAAATAGAAATAGTCAGAACTTAATATTATTAATAACAAATTAAATAATTTAAATGAAATATATGAAGAAGAACGCGTAATAAATTAATAATTAAGAGAAAATATGTAAGTGAATGA
Organism: Ichthyophthirius multifiliis; assembly: GCF_000220395.1. Lineage (NCBI taxonomy): Eukaryota > Ciliophora > Oligohymenophorea > Hymenostomatida > Ichthyophthirius > Ichthyophthirius multifiliis. The sequence goes on from NW_004087000.1 coordinate 22,976, forward strand.
GAAAAAAGTACAAAACACAGAATTAAAGAATTAAAAGTTAGATCAGGAATTAAATTCATTAAAAAATAAATACTAAGAAAAAAAATAAAACATTTTAAATTAAAAAAATGAAGAGATACTAAAAAAAAAGAAATAAATAATTAATTAAAAATAGAAAATAAAAATTTATAATAAAAGTTTAACATTTTATAATAGGAATAACAAAATACCGTAAATTAATATGAAAAAATTATTAAAAAAAATGAGTCTTTAATTCACGAAATTAACCAAAAAAATCTAATTTAATAAGATTTAGAAAAAGAAATGTAAAACATTATTTTTACAAATATATATTTAATAAATAGTGAAAGATTAAAAAATTAAAATAAAAAATAAAAATATCAAAATTAATAGCTGTTAAGCAGCTTTTAAGATGAAACATAAGAAGTTTAAAAATAAAAATATATTGTTTTTATTAATTTTTAATATTTAGAAAATCTAAGCTTAAGAATAAAATTAAAAACTAACATTAATAAATAAATAAAATGATGAGAATATAAATATTTTATAGTAATAGTCCAATTAAGATTAGCAAAAAATATATTAATTAGAGATAGACAATTAAGAATTGAATTCAGAAAATGAATAATAAAGACAATTAATATTAAAATTAGAACATTAAAATAAATTTTTAGCCAATATTCAAAATGAAGTTTTTTTAAAAAATAAATAAATATAATTTAATAAATTTATATAAAAAGGAAATAGATAAATTAGAAGATAAATTATAAGAATTTATTTATGAAAATACATAATTAAAAAACGAAATATAATAAGGAATAAGTAAAGAAGATGACTTAATTAATTAAATAGAATAATTAAAAAACAGTAATTAAAATTATAAAGAAAAGGTAAATAAGAAGAAAAACTTGATATAATAATTAAATAATTAATTAAATAAAATGGATTAATAAGTTAGAGAAATTATCTACCAAAAAAACCAATAAATATAGGATTAAAACTTATTCTTTTAAAGTAAATAAAAAGATAAAAGTATAATTTAATGAAATATAAGTAAACTAAATCATAAAAAAATATATTTTAACTTTTTGAATATATTTTTTTTATTAAAATTATTGTAAATTTACATTTTTGTTTTGAGGAATTATATACATAATTATATACAATATATACTTTATATCAGACATTATTTATTTTTATTTTTTATTATATAAATAATTTAAAAATTTTAATAATTATATAAAAACGAATAAAATTACTTAATTATTAAGATATTATTATTTAATTTTTTATTTCTATGGATTATTCTTATTTGATCATATTTAATTATTTTTTAGGTAAAATCTATACCAAAGAATAACTTTTTTATTAAAAATATATCTAAATACCTTTACTTTATTTAAATTAATATAAAAAATTAAATTAAAATGTCAAATAGTTTTTTTATACTAAATTTAAAAATTTATTTAATTATTAGTTCTTTTAATAATATTTTTTTTTTAGATATATAGAATTTATTAATTTAAAATATCGATGTAAAATTAAATCTTATTAAAATAATAAAAGTTATTAATATTTTTTTAATTATAAGTTTATTAATTAATAAATATTTTTATTAAAAACAAAATATTTTATTTTTAATTATTTTAACATTTTTAATAAATTTAAATAAAAATTGTCTATTTTAAAAATTTGCATATTATATTTACTATATTTTTTTATGTTTCTTTTAAGAATAATTTTTACAAATATTTAAATATGATATTTTTAATTATAATTTAGAAACCAATAATAAAAAAAAATTAAATAAAATAAATTTATTTCTATATAGTTGATTATATTTTTTATTTATATTTACATTATTTATTTATTATATTATCAATCTATTAAAAATAAAGAAATACCAAAATATAATTAATATAAAAATTTGTAAAAGTTTTTTAAGAAAAAATAAAAAAATAAAAATTAAAAATTAATAATTATGAAAATATCTAAGAAAATAATTTAAATTTAGATGTAACCACAAACTAAACATTCTCTAATGATTATTAAGATATTTAAAATCCTTAAAATGTATATAAGTCTTAAAACTAATAATTTGGCAATTTTTCTCAAAATTTTAATACTTTTAGATCCAGAAAAAATTCATTTAATTCTCCTAAAATTCTAAATATAGATGCACAAGTATTATAAAATCCATCCGAAGATTTAAATTAAATAAATTAAATAAATTATTAAAATAATCCTCTCTAAGAATGTTTGATTTAACCAAATAATTATTATTAATAAAATGATTAAGATGATTTTAATTATCTTAATTAAAATATTTTAAACTAAAAAAAGGATTATATCCCAAATAATTACTTTTATGATGGTAACTTAAATGACTATTAATGTTAGTATACTTTTTAATAATATAATAATAAAAATTAACCATTCACAAATAATATATAAATTAATTAACCTTGCTAAACATAATATATTAATTAATTATAAAATTAGCAGTACAAAATTTTAAAAAGAATCAAGGCAGAAGAAAATTAAACATTTGAAGGATAAAGGTTAAATATATATTTAAATCATATAAACATATATTAAAATAAATATTATAAATATAATTTTTATAAATTATTTATTTTATAATTAAAATAAAATAAATACTATAAAAAGAAACAAATTTAATGAAAATATTATAACAAAATAAATGTTAAAATTTCAGTAAACATAATTAAACTATTAATATTTCAATAATTTGTAATATTATGAATACTTATTATTTATTATATTAAATTAAAAGATATATTTTAATATTATTTTATTTAAACTATAAAATAGAGAAACTAATGATATTTATTTTCTTACTCCATAAAAAAATATTTAAGTTAAAAAAGAATAAAGTGTATAATATAATCCTTCTTCAAGCTAAAGTCCAATAAAATTAAAAAAATCTATAACTAAAAATGAAAATTGTAAAAATATTAAAAATAAAATTAATTTTTTTTAATTTATAAAAAGTGAATGTGATATTTAATGAAAAATAAATAAATTAAAATGATTTATAAGAAAAATTCTAAAACTAAGTAAATAAAATTAATTTTAAAAATGAAATATAATATTAAATAAAGGGTTAAAAATCTATAGGAGGTCTTACTTAAGAATAAAGAAAATAAAAAATTCGAATTTACTAAGAAAAGAAAAAAAGAAGATCGTATACAATTTTATATATGTTTAAAATTTATAAAAAAAAAGATGGCAAAAAAAAGTTTCATATGATATAAGGAAAAAAGTCGCGGATAATAGGCTTAGAGTAAAAGGTAGATTTGTAACAAAAAAATAAGCTATTTAATTGTTAAATTTACCTGGATTAGAAGATGAATATTCTTTAGATCACATTAAGAATTAATTAAAAAAGCAATATGAAGAAGAGGAAATGTCAAAACAAGAATCTCCTTAATTAAAGAAATCTAATAGTTGCTTAATAGCAAACAGAGAAAAAAAATTAAATTTATAAATTATTAATACACGACTTTCTTAATTATAAAATTTATAAAATTAATAAGATATAATTTAAGATTAAATGTTAGAATAGCTAAAAGATTTTCGTTTATAGTCACCTGAAGTTTAATTTAAATATAATTTTCTTTTAGAATAAAATAACTTTTGAAAATTAATAATTGAAGATAATATAATAAGTATATAACCATAATATTAAAAAAATGTGTTTAATTTTAAAAATATTACTATTTTTATGATTCTATTATTTTAAAATAAAATTTATCATATCAATTTATTTATAAATAATAATTAATACATTTTTATCAACTATATATTTATGAAATTTTATAAAAAAAAATCATATATACTTTAATTTATATTCATGTTTTTAAAATTTAACTTGTGTCCTATTGATTATATATTTTATCTGTAACTGTTTTTAACAAAAATATGCGATGAAAATCGGATAATTGTAGCTTTTTTTGTTAATTTAATTATTAAACAAAATTAAAGAAAATTACATAATAATATGAAAAAGATATTTATAAAGTATATATTATAAATATATATTTGATAAATAATAATTTTATTTTAACAATAAAAAAACATAATATTTGAATAGAATAATATAAACTATAATTAGTAATTAATAAAAAAAAAAATAGCATATCAAATCGAAATGAATATTAAATTTATTTAATTAAAATTCCAAAATTTATATATTATTTATTTATAATTTTATAAATAATATATATATCATTTAAATTTTTTAATTATATTTTTTTAAAAAGTTAATATATATAAAAATAAATAAAAAAATAAAGAATACATAAAAATACAAAGAATGGGAAAACCTTTAACAGAAGATCTAATAAAATAAAAAACCAAAACAGAAGCAATACATTTAGTAAAAAACCTTAATCTATGGGGATAAGAACTAGATGATTTACACGTTTTAAAAGGAATGCCTAATTTAGAAGTATTATCTTTATCAGTAAATTAAATATCATCTTTAAAATATATAAAATGCTGTTTAAAAATAAAAGAATTATATTTAAGAAAAAATTCTATATAAGATATTACAGAAATTAGACATTTAGTTAATTTACCTGAGCTAAAAGTTTTATGGCTTTGTGATAATCCTTGTGCCAACATTCCTAATTACAGAGAAACTGTAATTAAATCTTTACCAAATTTATAAAAATTAGATAATACTCCTATAACATAAGAAGAAATTAATTAAGCATAAGCCTTTAATGTTGATTTTATTGATCTTAGTAGGAATAATTCATCTTGTTCTTAAAAAAACACGCCTCCTAATAATAGTAATTAAAAAGTTGATGTTTCTCCTTAAAATTAAAAATATAATGATTAGAAATACAATCCTGAATAAAAGTATACAGATTAAGGATTTCCTTTGTAAATTTCTAAAAAGCAATCTTAAGAAGAAAAAATACAATAGTTTAGTAATAAAAATATCTAAATTAATTAACCAAATGATAATAAATATGGAGTATAAAATAATAATCTATATAATAAAATATATATAAATATTAATTAATAAATAGATTCCAAATAATAATTTTATTGATAATGAAAAAAATATGAATAAGAATTAAAATATTGTTATTGCAATCCTTTCCCTTGTCAAAGAGTTGGATTCAAATAGTTTAGAAATTATTAAAAGAGATATCGATAAGAGATTAAGTATACTATAATTTAAATATTTTTATTTTTAAATCTATTTTTTATATATTAGCTTATTTGAATAAATGAAAATACTTTAAGCAAATAAATTAAAAACTTTAAAATTCTAATTATTTTATTATTTGAAAATATTAAATTTAAATAGAATTTATTTAAAAGTTTTATTATTTTTAAATACAATTATTTATTTTAATTATAATTACAAAAATACTTTTATATTATGTGTTCATTAAATATAGTTTTATAATATTTTTATATTAAAAATAATAAAATTAAATTCTTATATAATAAATAAAAATTAAAATTAAATAAAATAATTAATAAATAATGATTATGGAAAAAATAGAATTAATATAATATGTTTAAAAATAAATACCAAGTTTAAACATTAATTCTAATATCAATATATAATAATTAGAGTTAATATTAAATAGTTTAATTTAAACAAATAATGTAAATATTAAATAAATTAAAATTTAAATATAAAATAAAAGAATTAAGTTAAATAATAAGATTATAAACCTGATGTTTTAAATGAATTATATAATAGAATGATAAATTTATACCATCCAACATTTGAAAACTTTATAACAGTCCATTTAGAAGCAGAAAAATCTTTGAAAGAAAAAATAATATTTACTTAACATCGAATTCAATCCATTAATAAATTTATAGAAAACGTTAAAAAAAATATTGAATATTATATCCAAAATGGTCTATAAAAATAAGAAAGAAATAAATTTATCTTAAACAAAATACAAATATACTCAAATTTACCAAAGGATTTCAATATAAATATAAAATACGAAAAATTATAAAAAATAATACCAATTATTAATAATATAGGATAAATAAATTTAACAGTAAAATAATTTATTAATAATTAAAATTGATTTTTCTTGTTTTTTTTTAATTAATAGATTGATATTGATATATAAGATTTCATGTAAATATAAGTATTTTAAGATAACATTTTAATTGGTGAATCGGAAATTTATTTTCATGATTTTTCTTTAGAAATTTTATAAAAATAATAAGTTTTTTTAATGAGTAGTGATTCTGATTTTAAAATAGAAGTAGAAGGAAAAATATAAATTTAAAATATCTAATAAACAGAATAACAACTTTAATTATTATTATAAATTAATACTTAACTTTATTATGAAATTTAAGTGTTTAAACAATAATAAAATGATTTAAGACTTCCTTTTGTTTAAAAATATAATTAAGGTTTAAATACTTAGCACATTTTAGACGGACAACTGAATTAATAAATACAATACTAATCTTTTAAATAAGATTTTTATGTTGTTAATGAAGATAAAAAAGCGTTTAATAAACATTTCTATGTGTCCTTATCTTGCATGTTTTAAGCATTTTTATTTGTTTTAAAAAAAGTGGATTATTAGATATATGTATATGCTTTATATACATAATATGTTTACTATAGAAAAAAATATCAGAAGAAAATGGAAAAAATATATGTATATTTATAAAAATAATAATATTTTCTATAATATTAGATATTATTTGGATTCTAATTTACTTTTTTAAATGGACTTCTAGTTTATTGAGTGATTATTAAGGAATTTAAATAGAAATTCGAATTTTAATATTATTTTTGGTAATTTTATTGTAAATTCACAAAGTAATTTTAATATATTTTTTAAGTCGAGAAAACTATAAAATAAATATCGTTGAAATTGAAAATGCTTTCTGGGATTTTATCGAATAAAAATAAAAAAAAATAATTTGAAATAAAAAATATATATTTTATACTTTAATTTATATTTAGTTTTGTGTATATATATATATATATATTTATATATATATATATATATATATATATATATATATAGTAATTTTAATATTTCTTTATTATATATTTTTTCATTAATGTACATAACCTATCTCTTTTTCATCTTCTAATACATGTACTTATAATACTAATGATTCTCTCTGTAGACTTATTCTTTGGCTTTATAAAAAATTTAATTATTTTTAAATATGAGCACTTTCTTTATCTTCAATTTAAGATTTTTTTTAAAAATCGGAAGCTAGCTTTAATAGTTACTCAGTTATATATTTCTTACAATCTTCTTAAAATTCATCATTTTTTATTCCTATCTTCACAAGGTCAACTTTAGTATTTTCTATATTTTATTTAGTATAATCTAAATCACTTTCTAATTAATTTAATTATTATTCAACTTCTAAAAAATAATCTATTATTGAATGTTTTGTATAGTTAGCCATTATTAAGTTTTTATTTTTAATAATATCAACTAATAAATTTTAATTTATACAATAAAATTTATAAATAACAAAATATATAAATATATTTTTATTAATTATTAATTTTATTAATTATATTTATATATATATATATATATATATATATATATATTATTATTTCTATTTATATTTTTTTTTTATTATATATCTTCTTTTTTTTATATTAATATTTAATTTCTCACAAAAAAATTATAATATTTATTTTTACAATAAATTTTTTATATTATATTTAAAAAAATAAATAATCTGTATTATTTTTATTTATTTATTAAATTTACTCTTCTTATTTTTATATTAATTTTTATTTAAAAAATTTTTATCTTCAAATATAAATATAGACAATTTTTTTTTCTATATATTTGTTATTTTCTTAATTAAATAATATACTAAAAATATTATGCATTATAATATCTATTTTTATATCTTTTTTTTTATTTAATTTTAATTACAATAAAATTATAAACATATTATATTTTTTTTGAATTCATATTTTTAATTTATATTATACTTTTTCTCACTTTTATTTAAGAAAACAATATTAAATAAATAATTTTTATTGTTTTTAAATTAAATTATTTTAATGTTTCTTCTAATAATGAAATTAATATATTTACAGTATGTATATTATTTATTACTTTATACTTTAATTAAAAATACTATTTAATATATATATTAATTAATATTTAAATTTTATAAAAAATTAAAAAGTAAATTTTAATGATTTTTATATCATACGCTTAATTTTTTTTTTCTTTTACTAAATCCTTTTTTTTTTAATCAAGTATAATTTTTTAATAAAGGTTTATATCCAATTTATAAAGATTTCACAATTATTTTTATTATCCATATAATTTAAAGTTATATCCACAACAAAAATTCCAAACACTAGCTTCTATTAAATATCCTTTTTAAATAGCCAAATTTTTAACATTTAAAGCTAATTACTCATCCACATCAACCAAATGAACATAAATTTCTTCTTCATCCTACAAATTTTGAGTAGGATTTTTATTTTCATATTCATTAACTTCTAAAAAAATACAAGTTCCACTTCCTGTACTTTTCCAAGGATCAGAAAATAAAACAGGCTATTATTATACCAAATTAAAAAATTATTTTTCTGTAGAATAATATCCTGTTTCTTCTTTTAATTCCCTTAAAGCATTTTGGTAAACATCAGAATTTTCTAAAAGACCAGCTGGACATTCCAAAACATATCTATTCACAGGAATTCTATAATTTGCGATTAAAATCCATTTCCTTTTTAAGTTTCAGCAGATTTTAAAAATGCAAATATTTATACTCCATCTAATTAAGTGTCCTTTTTTCGTGTTGTTCTTTCAAAATATTCATAACTTTTTATTTATTTACCTCTTATATTTGCATCAGCTTCTTTAAACCGAAGCCATTTTCCTTCATGTATTACTCTTTATGCTGTTTAATATGCTTTTTAGGTATTATTCATATTATTTTTGTATTTTTTTAATTAATTAAAAATTTTAGATATTTAATTATTTTATTTTTTTCAATCTTTAAATTTTTTGTTAGTTTAACTCTAAAATTAAAATAACAATAAATATAAGAATTTTTAAATATTAATAATAATCAGTACTGACAATATCAGCATATTTATTTTTAGAAGTGAATAAATAGCCCTTACCTATATGCATTATTAGGGGTTTAATTTTAAAGTTTTTTGTTAATATTTTTTTTCTAAAGATAACTAATATAATTTGATATTTAATATTATTACATAAAATTTTATTTTTTAATATTTTTATTGAATTAACGATATTTTAAAATTTATCTTTTTTTGTTTTATATTTATTATATCTATTATTTAATTTTTTTTTAAAATAAAAATATTTGTTATTTTATAATCCAAAAATTTTAATATTCATTTTTATTCATAAAGCAAATTATTTCATATTATTTTAATAATTTTTTTATTAGCTTCAATTTAATTAAAGATACTGAATTTATTTAAATTTTAAAATTAGTTTAAATTAAAATAATTATTTTTCAATAATTATTATCTTATATTTAATTATTTAAAAATTATTTATATTTAAGAATTTTAAATAAAGTAAAATAATCAACCAAAATTAAAGTTAGAGATTAATAATTATTAATTTATTTAATTTTTTTATATTTTTTATATAATTTACAAAAAATATCTTTATTATTAATTAGAAAAATATCGATACCAATAAATATTTTTTTTTTTTTTAGTATGGAATAACAACTAATAGCTACATTCTCTCAAAAGAACTTAAGCGAATATACAGAAAGTAAACCGACATTTATAAGATACATAAAATTATGGTTTTTTAATCCATTAATATTTGGATTTAGTATAGGTTTTGGAAATTTTTTGGCATTTTGGATTTGCAAATAATTAATGAAAATTGAATAAATAAAATAACTATTAATGTGAAAAATAAATAAATGTATATCTTTCTATAAATAATGTTTTGTTGAAAAATACTACAAAATAAATTTATAATTATAATATAAATAATTATAAACTATATAAATATAAATAGTCAATATGGTTATTCAAAATTATAATTATTTAAAAATAAAAATTAAATAAAATATTAGGTTTTGCTTCCTCAGAAATAATTAAAAAATACAATAAATTTTAGATTTTAATTATTAAATGCCTTTTAAACAATTTGATTATTTATTCGGCATTTTAATATTTTGCTCCTTTATTTTTTTTTAAAAAAATGCATGAAATAATATTATTTTATTTATAAATTTTAAATAGCCTAAAGTTTCTTTTGAACATTTTTATTATTTGTTAATTACTTATTCCCTTTAAAATAATAAATTTTTATATGATTTTCATATGGAGATATTAAAAAAATTATTTAATAATTAAAAAAAAAATTAACAAAAGAATATTTAATTTATGTTATTAATATTATATTTTTTTATTATTATTTTTTTGAGATTAATAAGAAATAAATATATAAAATAATAATAATAATATAAATAAATAAAATACTTGAAATATAAATATTTTTCATATAAAAAAAATACAATCTATCTTTTAAATAGCTTCAAATATTTACCTTACTTTAATATTTAATTATTTTAATTCTTTTTTAATTATAACAATTAAAACATAAAAAATATATATATTTTTATTTTAAAGATTATATTTTTGACAGATTTTTATTAAATTATATTAATTATTATTGTTATTTCCATTTTTATTAAAAACATAATTATAATTTTATATACTTTATAATAATTTTTAAATATTAAATAGCTTTTTATTAAATTTTAATTTAATAAATGAATTATAATAATTTAAAAGAATTAATATATAGAATTTATGAGATGTAAAAACATTAATTAAATCCCTTAAAAATTTAATTTTTAAAATTAAATATTATGAAAGCTATCTTTGTTAAATATTATAATTTAATATATTTATTGTTATTTGATAATAAAAAAGTTTAATTTTATTGTAATTATAATTATTTATTACATAAATTGAATATACTATTATAAATAGGATTAAAATTAAGATATATTTAATATTTATTTTTTTATTTATAATTATAATATATACTTTTTAATATTTTAATAATAAAAAATCATATTAATATATAATAAATTAAGCTTTAGTATTTATGATAATATATAATTATATGAATATATTTTAAAAAATTATTTCAAATATATAAAAATCATTCTAATATGCTTCAATATTCAATATATTAGTTTATTATCAAATGTCTTTTTTTTATATATATAAATTAAAAATAAATATTATATAAATTTGTTTTACATATAAAACTTATTATATATTTATAAATTGTTTTTATTTTTTATTTTCTAATTTAAAAATCTTTTTGCTTATAAAATTTATAATATATAGATTTTTATTTTTCATAATCATAAGTCCGTTATTTTTTTAAATTATACTTCTTCATATACTTCATCGTCTAACTATTCTTTATTTTAAGGTTATTCATAAACTTCATCATCATAAGAATCATCTACATTATTATTTTACCATTAACTTTTTTATAAAATTAGACCCTATAAAAAAGATATAATATGCATTTATCAATTAAAATAAAAAAATATTTAATTTAAAAAAACTATAAATAACAAAAAATTATACCCCAACAACTTTCCATTTACTATCAGCATCCTTATTAGATTAGCAATTTACTTCTAATTAATCAATAATTGGACAATTATAACCACAATTTGATCTATTGTAGTTAAACCTTTTGCTACTACTTAAATATAATTTTGATAATTAATGTTGTAGGTAAAATTCAAAGCTAGCCAATAAGTCACTTCCTTTTTGACCATTGATACATTCAATAATAAAATTATCATCTTTTTTTCATTTAAAAAATATAAGATCATAATTTATCATATTTTATTTATATATATAATTTTTATTTAATTTTTACTCAAATCTCCTTAGCCATTATTACCAAAACCGGAAACTTCTTATTTATTACTAATTGCGGATTTATAATTATGTGAATGAAGATTTTTTTTAGTGTTTATGTGTTCCAATCTAATTATATCTCCACATTTTACAGGACTATCTATATTTTTTAAAATATGGAGAATTAAATAAAAACGTTTTCTTAACTATTAAAAAATTTTACTGTATGTCTAAACAGGTTATCCTTATCCAAATTTAATAGTAAATAAGCTATCCATATCATTATCACTTAGATTACCTTTGATTTTGATTTTGATTTTTTTATTTAATATATTTACATGTGATAACTTATCCTCTGGAACCTGATCCATAAGATACATCTTAAGAATGAATACTATTAAGCATTATTATATTATGTAAAAAAATATTTATTTACTGGTATTTGTTGCTTTAATTTCTTATTCTTAATGTCGATCCATAGTATATTGTTTTCCTATCTTTAATATTAAAATATAATAATTTATATATTATTTAAAGACTAATTTTTTATTACTTAATTCTTCTTGCATATCTTCTTTTGTTTAATGAGCAAAAACTTATATTTAAAGGACAATATATGCTATTAAATACTAAAATAAATGCATTATTTTATTTTTTATTTGTGCTTTAAATATTTAAAATATTAAAATAAGATTTTGTTAATATATATATATTATAAAAAAATTCTTTATTAATTTTTATTTTTCTTGAACAATATCATTTTTCAATTAAATATACTAAACGTGTAAATATAATAATTATTTTTAATCAAGTTATTTAACTAAAAAATAAAATAAAACAAAAAAAATAATATAATATAATTAACTAAATAATTAAAAATCATATAAAATATTAATTTTAGTAAAAAAGTGAATAATAAATAAATTAAAAAAGCTAATATATATTTTTTTAATAAATAAATCATTGATTTAAAGAATTTTTTATTTTATTATTTATAATATTTTTTTCGGAATTTTTACTTTTTTATTTATTTAATATTAATTCAATTTCATAATAATTAAAGTTAAATAAATCTAAAAAAAAATGAAAAAATAAAATAAATTAATTTCAAATATCCTTTATAATTAATAAACATATTTTTATCGTAAAAAATATATATTTAAAAAATCATATTTAAATATTTTTATTTATATTAATTATAATATAAAAATATTCTAAATATACCAAAAAAAATAAGTTAGATGATATAAGAATTTTTTTATAATTCTAATATATTATTATTATTAAATATATCTGAATACGTTGATTTAAATTATGTATATTTATATTCGAAACAACGAAACATAATTAATAAGATTTAAAAACTAGCTTTTAAATTCTGTTGAGTTTATAATCTCGTTTTTATTAATATATATATATAAAATAATCATAATAAATTCAATTTGATATATATAATTAGTTATTTTTTAAATATCTTATAAAATTTAAAGTAAATAGTTGAGTTTTTTTATTTTAATTTACAAAAACATTATACATATAAATATTTTCATATTTTCATATTTATTTGTAAATTATGTTTTTGAATTTATATTTATTTTTGAATTAAAAATAATATTTTAAATTTATGATATTCTAATTTAATAAGTTTTATTTACATATATTAATTGAAAATTTCAAGACATTTTTTTATTTATTTGAATATATTTAAAAATTTAACATCATTTATTAAGACTATTATATAGAATTTATAAATTATATGTATAATAAGCTTTTTTTATATTTCAAATATTTTTTTTTTTACATCTCTAAAATAATAAATTGGTATAAAATAATTATAATTTATAATAGTATAAAATTCCATCAGAAAATCGCATAAAATATTAATCTAAGAAAAGTATAAAAAAATATTTTATCTTTTCTTTTCTAAAAATAAAATAAATTAAAATAATAAAAAATAAAAAATGCATTAAATAAACACTTCAGATGATTTAAACCAACTCTGTAAAGTAAATCCTGGTAAATTATTAGCTTTATAATTTTACACATCATGGTATGAACATTCTGTAATGTACACAACTTAGTTAGAATAATTATTATCTTTTTTTCCAGAAAAAGAATCAATAATATTTGCTAAAATTGATGCGGAAAATTTGCCTGAAATATCCTCCAAATATTAGATATAATCAGTCCCAACACTTCTCTTAATAGATTGTCTTAAAAAAGTAAAAATTCTTAAATTAGAAAATGAACCAATTGCTTAATTATTAGAAACATTAACGAACGAAAAAGAAAAATATGAGAAATAATATATAGCAGAAAAAGAACATTTTTTTTCCAAAATAAGTTAAATATTGTCTAACCCTGGTCTCACAATGTTTATTGTAGGTACTCCAACTGCTCCTTAATGTAGATTTACACGATAATTAGTAGACATATTAGCAGAAATGGAAGTAAAGTTTTAATATTATGACGTAAATACGGATGATGATATGGTTATATGGTTGAAATAATATAGTAAATGGCCTACGTTTCCTCAAATTTTTATAAATGGTAAATTACTAGGAGGATTAGATTCATTTAAGGATCATATGGCTAAAGGAACTTTACAACTTCCAGATGAATGTAAAATATCTAATCCGTAATAAAGACTAAAATAATTAATAAACGAAAATAAAACTCTTCTATTTTTATAAGGTACTCCTTCTTCTGTTACTTTAAATACTTAAACAACTGAAATGTTATAAACTTTACAAAACTCAGGTTTTAGATTTAATTGTTTTAATTTGGATAATGATTAGGCTTTATTAAATCATTTTGAAAATGTATTAAAAGTTCAAATTCCAGTATTTTATGCAGGAGGAAATTTAGTTGGGGGATTGGAAGAAGTAAAAAAATTAGAAAAAGAAGATAAACTATTGGAAAAAATCCCAGGAAGTGAATGGGTTTTAGATAGTGAAAAGAAAATTAAATTTTTATTAAAAAATTATAATGTTTTAGCTTTTATTAATGGAGTTCCTAATGATTCTAATTGTGAAAAATCAAAAGAATTTATAGAAATTTTAAATAAGTTGAATATTTAATTCGAATTCTTTAACGTTGATTTTGATATTGGGGTTTCTGAATAGCTAAAAAAAAATCAGGGTTTAATTAAATTCCTTAGCTATATGTTGAAAGTGAACTTATTGGAGGATTAGATGTAGTAAAAAAATTAGCAAATGATGGAGATTTAATAATTTAATTAAAAAAATATATTAAATAAAAATGAAAAAAAATATTTTTAGGTAAACAATTATATATATACATACACATTAAATAAAATAATTAAGTATTACTTTTTCAAAAAATAATTATTTTATGTTTCTAAATATTATTTTAATTATTAAAGTTTTATAATTATTTATAAATTTTGCTTAAAGATTAAATAAATCTAACTTATTTTTTAAAGTTTAAAATAACACAATCAATTTATAAAAATTCATTTTTTACTTAAGTTTTTTTTTTTTTAAAGTATAGAATATATTCTCCGCTAAATAAAATAAAAACTATTTATTTATTTAGTAACATATATACA
>NW_004086998.1:0-13287 GCF_000220395.1 Ichthyophthirius multifiliis
GTAAAAGTAATAAAATAAAAAAAATTATTATAAAATAAAATAAATAAAAATATTTTAATAGATTAGATTAAATTTTTTTAAGATTTTGTAAATATATTTATAATTATATTATTATCACTTTTATATGATTTTTTTTATATTTTATATTTGAAATAAAAATAAATAGTAAAAGTAAATATAAAATATAAAAATATTAACTGTAAATATATGATAATAAACTTATAAAATAAAAATTATACTATAATTAGGATAAAGTATATGAAATATAATAAAATAAAAACTTATAATATAGTATATTAAAATATTAATAAAATAAATATAATTATGGATGAATAAATATATTTAAAAAAAATTATAAAATTAATTAAAAATGAAAATGAGACAAAAAATTTAAAATTATAAAAAATAAAAAATCATAATAGATTTAATAATTTATAAAAAAATAATATTTAAAAACAAAATTAATTTAAAATATAAAATAATTGATATAAAATCAAATATTTTAAATTATATATAAAATACAAAATATATATATTGGATTTATAAAAAATAAAAATAAAAAAGTTTATATATTAAATATAAATAAAAAAATAAAAAACATAAAAATTATATAAATATAAATATATAAAAAATATATAATATTTAATAAATTGATAAAAAAAAATATATATATAAAAATAATAAATTAATATTAAAATTAAAAATATAAAAAAAAATGAAAGTAATATTAATAAAATTAAAATGATAATAATAATAAAAATAATAATAATAATAATAATAATAATAATAATAATAATAATAATAATAATAATTATTATATAATAAATTTTTATTTATTTAATTATTTTATTATTTATATAATAAATCAAATAACTAATTATATTTATCATAATTTTATATTATCTGTTAAATATACATATATTTTATATTTAAAAGTTTTTATTTTTTACATATTATTTTTAAAGATTACTTTAATTATTAATATATTTATTATATTTTGTATTTTTTGAAATATTTTACTAAATTTTATAATTCTAAGTATATATTTTACTAAATTTTATAATTTCAAGTATATTTTTTTACCAATTTTTTTTTTTTTTTTTAAATAACCAATATCTATTTGTTATCTTTTTATTTCTTGTTAAATGTTATAATTTTTCTATATAAAATTTTTTTTAGTTAGCAACTTAAGATATTTATTTTATTTTATTATCAAGAAATATAAAAATACATATATTATAATAATATTTATTTCATTATATCAAATAAATATAAAATATAATATTCAATAATTTAAAAATTTGAAAATTATTCCTATATATTTTTGAAATTCCCTATGTCCTTTTATATTAATTAAACCAAGAATTATAATTATATGTAAAAGCAAAGCTTTTAAAGATTTTCATTAAGCAATAAAATACTCGAATATAATATTTATTTAATACTTAGGTTAGTTAATCAATGATTATTATTTGATTATATCAGTAGATTATTTTATCAAATAGGGTTAGTAATTATCAGGTATATTAAGAGTATTAATGTTTGTCATTTTATTTGTTACATTCTCAATAAAATTTTATTTAATGATTTTTTTACATAATTAATCTTTCTTTTAGTTTAACTATGTTAGTATCTGTTTTTCCTATCTCATAAATAAATATTCCTAGGTATGATTACCATAAAATTCTAATTTTATTTTTATTAGTTTTTATCAAAGCTTATAAATAACATTACCTATTTTTTTTATTAGTATTTTTTTATTAAAATTTTACTTTTATCAAATTTTTATAAAGTTAATTTTTTTTTATATTATTAATATATTTATCTATGTTATTAGCGTCAGTTTCAAACAAATTTTATTAGGAAAATTATAAAGAAATGCATAAAGTAGCAATAAATTTGTGATGTCATAAATAGACAAAAATTGATTAGCTGAATAGGGTTTGGTAGTTGTATTTTATTATTCTGAACACCATTTTAATATTTTAATGAATATTTTTGTATAGAAATAATT
The DNA here is from genome assembly GCF_000220395.1 of Ichthyophthirius multifiliis. NCBI lineage: Eukaryota > Ciliophora > Oligohymenophorea > Hymenostomatida > Ichthyophthirius > Ichthyophthirius multifiliis. The sequence goes on from NW_004086998.1 coordinate 2,015, forward strand.
ATATTAATAATAAATTTGTATTAAACATATTATGGATTTAATATAATAAATTAAGATTTTAAAAAGAGATTTGAATGTGTTGGATTAGTATCTGTACATGAATAAGAAAATAATGAAAAGTTAAAAACCTATACTCTAGGTTTTCTGTGACTGATACTTCATTAACAAATAAAAAAGTTGTATCATAATCATAGCATTTATTTATAGATAGCCATTAATTTGATAAATAAAAGAATAATTAAATGAAAAAAGATAATAATTTTTGATAGATTCTATATTTTTATATTATATGAGTTACAGATATTAATTCATTTAAATTAGTTTTAAAAAAATAAATAATTATTCATAAAAATAAATATATAATATTAATTCTGCTCTTTAATAATATGAAATAAAATAAAATCTAAAGAATTATGTGATTAAGATTCGATAAGATAGATAAATTAGTAATTTAAAATATTTTTGGAATAAATTTATAGTAAATAAGTTCCTATAATTCAGTTTAAAATTATTAAAATATTAATTATTAATATTTAGATAAGACGATTAAGCTTTTATAAAAAGTTTAAAATTAATTGACTAAAACAACCGATAATTACTCTAAAAAACATTAATTATAAGATTTCTGATAATATTTTAAACTCATTAACATAATAAAATTTTTAATATGTTAATATATTGAAGAATTAATTATCATAATAATAGCTGTAATAATTAAAAAATAAATTATTTAAAATATTAAATTGTATAAAAAGAAAATTATTCTATAAACCAAAAAATATGATTATTTTATGAAGATATGAATTTGGATATTCAAATAGATAAAAAAATAGAAAACTATGAAACCTGCATGAAAAACTCTACGAATAACCTGTCGTCCTCAGTACGTCGTCATTAATTATTATTTTTAGTTTGTTTTTTTCTGGTCATGTATAGTTCATATATCTTGATATTATATCAGTGTTTATTTAGCTAGTTTTTTGACTTTCTGCTTTATATTCATATTCATATTCACATCCTTCATTATTATTGTTTATAAGTATTAGTTATAGATTAGTTTTTATTTATTTATTTGGTTATAGTCATATATTGTTACATTTTGCTTGATTTATTTAGACTTTATCTAAGTTTAGGTCTTTCAGTATTTTTTCCGTATATTTAGATTTAGTAATATTAATATTTCAGAGTTTTTTTTATCAATGATATTAAATATAATATTACTTCAAAAGGGAAGGATAAACTTTTATAGTAGATATATAAAAACTATCCTTATTTATATAAGGGATACATTTTTGAGTAATATTAATGTAATGTAACAACATAGCTAATAATATTCTTAATTCATTATATGGGTTTATTTACTATTCCTTCATCAAATAAATTCACTAATAAGCCATAAGAAAATCTATATTTATTTTCATCAGTCAATTTCATAAGATTATCATAAAATAGGCAATTTAAAATCTTAAATTATTATTATTATTTTTTGTTTTATAATTATTTACTGCGTTTTTTATAGAAATAGTCTATTTACAAATTCTTGTTTTGTTTATATATTTTTATAGGCTTTTTTATTCAAAAATAGTAGAATTATTCTAAATAAATCAATATTATTGAAAAAATAATATATTGATATGCTTTAATATTATTTTATTTAATTATTTTTTTATTTTTTTTCAAAAGAAAATTATAATATAACTGTACTGAAAAACTATTTTTATTGATTAAATTTAACAAAATAATTAAAAAATTATTTAAATATATAAAGTTTATTTAGTAATATAGCTTAATATTTATAACATAACATAAAATAGAATAGAATTTTTTATTTATATAATATTAACTTCATATTATAAAAAATCAGGATAGATCCTTAAAAAAGACTTCTTTTTAAATAAATATAATGACACTTGCCCACAATATATAATCAATTCAAGTTATATTCTATTTTAAATAAAATATCAGTTTAATAGATATATTTTATAATTTTAATTTCTTCATGTAAATATATTTTTAGTTTAATTGAAAAATTATAATTATTTTTATTCTTTAAATAAGATAAAGAATTCTAATGAATTATATAATTTTTTGTCTTTAACTATCGTTAAAATATTCCTATGCTTTTGTAAAATTTTTACTATTAAATTAAAATTATTCGCATTAAATATATATTTAAAATTTAATATTAAAATTTTATTTTAAAAACACGATTTACTTTGTTTATTTTTAATTAAAAATTTAAGAAGCCTATTAATGTTACGATTCATGTTTTTAAAAAATAAGCGTTTATTTTCAATAATACTAAAAAAAATAAAATCGATAAGAATTTTTTTAATTGTTTAATATTAAATTCTTATTTAATATTTATTATAATCAAAAAATAAAAAATTAAATATTTTTTTATTAAGTAAATACTATAAAATCAAAAATGAATAAACTAAATAATTATATAATCTATAAAAATTGTGAAAGCAATACAAACAATTCATTTGTTTCAATTTAAAATAGCAAAAGCCTGAAAAGCAGTTTAATTTTACAAATATAGCATCAAAATCCAACAATATCGGAATCAAATCATTTAGAGTTGTTAAAAGAACAAAATTTAATACTTGGTCTTTCTAAAAGCAAGCACTAAGAAAATAAATTTTTATAATAATAATAAAAAAATCAATCGATAAACAGTTATTTTTTTTTTATTTAAAGTATTATGTTAATTATTACTATTTTTATGTATTTTAGTGTATAAATAAAAAGAAGGAGAATATGAAAATTTAATTTACTAACCAAAAAAAAATAATTCTTAAATATTTATTCCTAAAAAAAATGATGGGAAAACTTATAAATTTTAAATGCAATAAAACTAAAAATAATTATATTCGCCAAAAAAATCGAATATAAGTAGTTTTCATATAATTCCTATTATTGATAAAAAATATAATTCTTTAGAAATAAATAGAGTTCAAATTAAAGATAAATCAAAACAAAGTTATAAAAATAAAATGTTTTTTTTTTATAAAAAAAATAAATTATTTAAATTTTAATTTTTAATAATATTAAAAATACAATTTTTTAGGTTTATTAGGCTTTTAAAAATCTAATAATAATTCAAAGATTTTAGAAAAATCAAATCAAAATTAAACTTATATAACATAGTAAAATGAATAATATAAACTTGAAAAAGTATAAAATTCTTCAATTAAAACTAATACAGAAAGTATTTGCTTTTTAAATGATACTAATTTTAGAGGTAAAGAAGAGTTAGCTTAATTAGCTAAATGTATGATATTTAATAGTGCTAATTCAATTTATAATCTTAAAGAAACTAACTCTATTATTTTAGGACGACCTATCCGCGAATATCTGGTCGTTTCAAAATATTAAGATTAAGAATATTATAAATAAATATCATAAAATGATAAAATAAGCAATAATTTTAAATTAGCAAATAAATAAAATTTAAAAGAAGGTTTTAAAATTTGTTTTTATTTTATTTTTTATATATTTTAAGGAAATAAAAAATTTGGAAGAATTTCATAGGGACTGATTTAATAAAATGTTAATAAAAATTTAAATGTAAATAATTAAAATAAAGATAAAAATATAAATAAACATTATTCTTTAAATTTAAATATAAAAAAATAAAATCTATATAGAAACTTAGCTTCCTATAATATATTATCTCATTCTATTAAGTAATAAAAAATTTAAGAATATTAAAGTTTATAATAAAATTATAAACGAGATAATTACAAATTACCTCAAATTTATGTATCCACTAATAAATAGTTTAATAGATTATGAATTATATATATATTTATATATATAAATATATATTTTAAATTAAAATTTATATATTATTTAATTTTATTTATAAATAAAAAAATTACTATATATATTATTTATTTATTTTTTTTTTTTAAAAAAAATACTTAACAAAAAAAAAATTCATTAAAAAAAAAATAATAAAATATAAAATAAAAATAAATTTTAATAATGAATTAATTTGATGAATAAATAATTTTTTAAAACGAAAAAATAACATACGATTAAATCTATAAATTAAATGGATATTAATAAATATCGAATGAAAATATTCTTTAAATAATATCAAATGTTTTGACAGAAATAACATTATAATGTGATAAACTACCTATTTAGTTTATAACGAACTTTCATGGAAAAAATATTCCAAATATATCAATAAATGATTATTTGTTAAGAATAAATAAATTATCAGGTTGTACATAAGAGTGTTATATAATGGCTTTAATTTACATAGATCGAATAACTGAAAGGCATAAAAATTTTTTAATAAACAGCTATAGTATACATAGGTGAATATTTATTTTTTGTTTTTAAATTATATTATTTTTTTAGAATTATAATAACATCAGTTATGATTTCAATAAAATTTTATGAAGACAAATATTATAATAATGAATATTATGCGAAAATCGGAGGAATTTCATTGCAAGAAGTTAATTAATTAGAGAGAGATTTTCTTTAGTTAATTAATTTTAGACTTTATATAAATCCTGTACTTTTTTATAACTATAGAGAAAAAATTTTAGATTCTGGATGATTATGAATTAAATTAAAAATATAAAACTTTAAATAAAATTTATAAATAAAAAATAATAGAAATCTATTAAGAATTATCATAAAAATATTTATTATCTATATTATATTTACATAAAATTAAATTATTCTTTATAAATATAATTTTAATACTTTATCTATTAGTTTTGATAAAAAATAAACAAATTAATATCAACTAAAAATAATAACTATTAAAAACAAACTTTAATAATTTTATTTCCCTATATTTAAAAATAATATTGAAAATAAAAATTTTTCTTATCAAAAAATATATAACTTTAAATAATTTTTTTTAAAAAAAATATTTGTTATAATATATGAATAAATTTAATATTTATTTTTTAAAAAAATGTCATTAATTATAATCATCACCTTCATTAAAGTTAGAAATGAATGATACATTTGCATCAATAACGATTTTATCCTTATTAATTTATTTTTTTGGGATTTTTTTATCACCTCCAATCATAGAAACATCAATATTAAAAAGTTTATCTGGATCAACTATAGAACTGGTATTTTTTTATTCAAATTATTTAATATTTTGTTAATAATTTCCAATTTAATAATCCTATTTTATAAAAATATAATCCAAAGGATCACTTAAACTTCTTTTAGTTTAGAATATAGTAACATTTTCTTATTTTTAATTAAGTTTATCTTTATTATATTTTCCTATTTTATTGTTTTATCTTAAATTGAGGCTGTTATATAAATCTTATTTATTTTATTTTTAATATAAAAGTTAATTTATTTTTACCAGAAGCTAATTATTTTAAAAATAGTTTATTTTATTGTATAGAGAATTCATCTGTTGATTCATCACATTTTAATTTTTCTTAATCAATCATTATGTTTTCTTCATGATATTCATCGTTTACATAACTATATGGTCTAGAAGTTGAAGGTTATTAATAACCAGGTAAAACATTAATATCTTGCGTATTAGTATTATTTTATAGTGCTAAATTATTTTAAACTGCAAAAAAATCAACTACTCCTTTTTATTTTTGATTGAAAAATTATTGTTACTATTAACTATTTTAGGTAGGAGATGTTAAGATATTAAAAAAAATATCCTTTTTTTTATTCATTGTAGAAACTTCATCATTTTCGCATGTTTATTGAATAGGACGAGGAGAAGATACCATTTATCTAGGACGTAAAGGGGGTGCTTATATATCTTATTATTATTAATTTGTAGAAGAAACAAAAGAAATTTTTTAGTTGTAAGAATATTAATTTTTAGTAGTATTTCTAATAAAATTTTTTTAATATTATTTTTATAAATATATTACGGTTTATTTTCAATGATAAAAGAAGAATTAGAATTATTTCTTTTTCTATTTTTAATATTATCAATAAATTTATAATAATATTATTTATAATAATCTATTTCTTGTTTCATTTTATCTTACTTTTCCTAATTTAATTTATTGCTATCAAAAATCGTTTCATTTGTTAATACTAATTAATATTAAAATTTTTGAAGATTATCTAACTATAAAAAAAATGTTTCGTTTGTATATAATAAAAAAAATTAATTAATAAAAATATTAAAAAAAAAATTATTATACTTTAATAAAAATTTAAATATGTATATATAAAATTAATTAGAATAATAAAAGTATATATAAAATAAAAATAAAATTTATTATAAATTAAATTTTATAATTGAATATAAATTAGAAATAAATGATTATATCAATATAATTATATATATAAAAATATATTTATATATATAATATATATATGTATATGTATATGTATATGTATATTTAATTATTTAATTGTATATTTATATTTTTATATTTATTATATATAATATATTATATATTTTGATTTTTTTTAATTTATCTTATTCATATTATTATTTAATTTTCTTTTTATAATTTTTTTTTTTTATATAATATAATTATATTTAAATATATTTTATTTTTTTATAATATTATATTATATTTTATACCTGTTTATTTATTAAATTACTATTTTGCATTTCACGATAAAATAATATTTTAAAATTTCTTAACTATAATTATAATTTTGTTATATCATCAATTAGTTATTATTTAGGCTTTATTTTTGAATTATTATAATAGTTTCCTATACATTATTACTGATTTTTATTTATTCGATCTTTTTATTTATCTTAATAATAATCATTTATATATTCTTTATTTAAAAATAAATCTTCATCTCCATTTTAAAGCCTATCATTTATTACGAATTCTAGCATTATATATAATTTATCTATATATTTTTTGTTTATTTATAAATACCTTTCATTTTTCGAAAACTTATTTTATTTTTTATTGCAACTTTAAGTTTAATTATTTCTCTTTTTAATTTCTTTTTATATTTTTTTTAATTTGTATAAACATTTATTATTAATACCCTATTATAATCTTTTAATTTTTACATTGAAGTATCTAATTTTTAATTTTCTACATTTATTTTTTTAATGTTATATTTTTGATTTTCAATCTCGCTATAAAGCTTTATTGATTATTCGTTTGGTGTTATTATCTAAATAAATATAATTACTTAGAATTTTGAATAAAATAAAATACTTCTCTTATTTTGATTGCTATATCTTTTACACTTGATGTATGATTTTTTTCTAATTCTTAAACAGTATATTCTTTATCGTGAATAATTACTCTTAATTCTTATACTTTATCCTCTAACTCTTTTATTATATCTTTTTAAAAGTTAATATTTTCTTCATTTACTTATTCTTATATTAAAACCTTTTTTTATATATATATATGTATATATTTATATATATTTTTAACAAATAAAAAATTAAAAAAATACTTTGCTTTGTGCTTAATTTCTTTCTTTTGTAATTCTTTCTAATGTTTCTAAAAGCTGTTTATTTTCTTAATAAAGCTTTTCAAATAGTTTATTTTGATTATCAATATCTTAGTAATTTATAGTTTGATTATTTATATTACTTACGTTATTCTATTAATTGTTTTGTATTTTTTTTTATTAATATGCTAATTTTAAAGCTTCTTTATTCAATTTTAAAGCTTATTCAAGATCTTTTATGTCTTCTTAGAGTTGATTATTTTCTGCTTGAAGGAATTGTATTTTTGAGTTTTAACGATTTGTCACAAACTCATTTATTTCAGAACCTAAAATCATTTTAATTTATATTTTTAGATGTATTTGAATTTATTTTTTTTTATTTTGGTAAAAAAGAGAAAATTTTTTTATTATATTTAAATAAATTGTTCTAACAAGTAAAAGTGTAAAATTATTTTAATTAAATAATTAATTATTTTTGAAAAAAAATAATGTTAATTGATTATCTAATAATTAATATTTTTTTTTAGAATGTCATATTTATTTTTATTTTAATTTTTTTTAAAAAAAGACATATTATGCAATTTTAGATAATTCTTAAATTTTTTTAAAAAAATATATATATATATATGAAATGATTTTTTAATAAAATATAAAATATATACTTTTTTATTAATAATTATTTTAATATCTTAAACAAAATGAAAAGCAATATAATTAAAATATTAGATATTTATTTATAAAATTTCATGTATACTATTGTTTAATTTTGTTTTTTTTAATATATTTTAAGCATTTTTCTGAATATAATTCTTTATCCAATAAAATAAACTACCATAAAACATAGATAAATAACTTTTTTATTGTTAATTGGGTTTTAATAAAATATAGAAAAAAAAAAAAATTCTAAAAAAATAATATATTATTTCATTTGATTTTATTTTAAATAATTTTAAATTTCATTTATTTTTTTAAAAAAATTAATTTAAAAGATTATAATTACTCTTTATTTTATTAAGCAATAAATGAAAGTTCTTAACAATATTATCATTGAACAATAATTAAATTTTTAATACAATTTTTTTAAAAAAAGAGTCGAAAATATAGTAAAATTTTATAAGAAACGAATATATCCTTTATAAAATGTATACATTTAGTATTAAACACTTATTATAATGCTTAAATCAAATAATATAATCATATTTCTTAAATATAATTTAAAACTGTTATATAAAATAATATTGAATTAAATCTCTGTTTATAAGAATTTTTTTTTTATAAAATTCAATCAGATATTTAAAACTTACTATTATTATTTGACTACTATATTTTTGTCTTTTTCTATTTTTTTATGTAATAGTTGTATAAGTTAATTTTCTATCGTTATATTTTCAATTTCTAATATTTTTATGATTTAGAAATAGAATTATTATTTTTATAAAATTCATTATATTATTTTGATATTTTTATTATAAAAATAGAATTTAATTGATTTTTCAAATCAAATCAGTTTCCTATAAAAAACTTCACATTTCTAAAATATGAAAATCGAATTATTTTTAGTGATAAAAAATCAAATCAAATCCTAGTTAAAAACTCCCTTTATAATATTAATTATTTCATCTTCATTAAAAGTAAGAATCAACTTACAATTTTATTTTGTGTTTTTTATAAATAATTAATATTTAATTCAATTATTTTTGATAATATAAGTTATAAGTTTGTATTTTTATATATTTTTGAAATATTTATTTCATATTTTATAAATTTGATGACCATTTTAATCATCGTTTTCCTTTAAAAATTTAATATAAAAAATAATTCATATATTTTTTAATTTGAATAATTATGATAGTTTAATTTTTTGCTTTTTATCAATATATTAATAACATTTTGCTTATTTTAGTCTTTTCTTTTTATTTTTCATCTAAATTTATAAGTGATTAATTAATGCCTTTTTTGGAAACTTAAATGGATCTATGCTAATAAAAAAAAGTGAAAGAAACATATAGACTTTTTATTTCAATTTAATTGAGTTTATAAAAAAAAAAATACAAGATAAAATAAAAAACATCGAGAACAGGTAACAAATAATTAATTCATATTAAATTTAATTATTCTGAAAAAAAAACTTTTTATTATTAATTAATTTATAATAAAAAATATATATTAAAAATCTAAACATTAAATATATAAAAAAATAATAATTACTTTATGAAAAAAAGTAATATAAAATTTTTTAACAAAGTTAAAACAAATAAATTAGTTTTTTATAATAGTTATTTAATTGCTTTTTTATATTTATGAAATTTATTATTTTAAAAATTCAATAACAAAAAAAATATTAAAACAAATTTTGTAATTAATTAATTTATCAAAGAAATATTCAATAAAAGTAATATAATAAAATTATAGTTTTATGTATTATATATATAAATTTATTTATCATGTATGCTTTTTAAATATAATAAACCATTAAAAATTATAAATAGTATATAAAATAAAATAAAATCAAATAAAATAAAATATAATATTTAAATAACTATTTATTATACAATATTAAGTATAATTATAATAAAAAAAATAAATAAAAATAATATATATTATATAAAAAACGAAAATAAATATAATATGTATTTATGATTAAAAAAAAATATATATTTATTTCATATAAAAAATATTTATTTAATTTATATTTTTATATATATATATAAATATCTAATTATAAATTTTTTACAAAAATTCTCTTTTTTAATAAATTAATTATTTTTATTTTTAATTTTAATTATAAATATCTTTTTTTATTTAAACTAAATTATAAGAATTGTTATTTTTACACTTCATTATATTTTTTTAATAAAATTGAATATTTTAATTTAAAAATTATATAAAATTTGTATGAATATGTATTTCTATATTTTTTTATTAGTTTTGATATTAATTGTTATTTTATTATGGTATTATGGTGTAATAATTCCTTTAAATATTTAATAATATAAGTAAGAATTTGGAAACCGCTTTTTTATTTATTAAAATGCAGTTTGTAATTACATGGAATGTAAATAATATTATATTTAACTTGTCGAAGATACTTAAGAACATTTTAATTTCTCAAGAATGACTGGTATTTATTATGACAATCCAAATGAAGTAATTAATAAAAATAAATGTAGATTTTCATACGGACTATTAATAAATCAAGGCGAAGAATCAAAAATTAATAAGTTTATGAAAGATCATTAAAACTATTAATTAGTAAAATTACCTATAGTTGATTCTATATAAACAGTATTTCCTTATAGAAGTATGATAAGTGTTTATTTAGCAATATATAGAGTTTATCCAATTTTATTAAAATATATTTAATAAAAAAAATTTAAATAAGTACTATTATAGAAATATACGATTTGAAAATTTAAGGTATTATTTAATTTATAGCCGTTTATGGAGAAAAGTCAAAATAGTACGTTTTAACTTAAGATGAAAAACCAGAATTAAAATGAAAGATTTGTTATAAAAAGTTGTGTAAAATTAATTTAAAAAGAAAGATATAAATAATTTGAAAGAATATAAATAAATAAATAAATAAATAAATAAATAAAATAAATAAATAAATAAATAAACATTAAATAATACTTTTTTTTATTACATATTTTATATTTTTTTTATTATTATTTTTTATTATTTTTTTTTTATTTATTTATAAGTATTTTAAATATAATCATATTTATTATTTTCAATATTTTTTTTTATTATACTTATTATTATTATTTTAATTATTATTATTATTTATATTATTATTAATATTGTTTATTTAATCATTATTATTATTATTATTATTATTTTTATTATTATTATTATTA